>NC_067495.1:107118214-107352535 GCF_947179515.1 Apodemus sylvaticus
ACAGGAAATCATCAAACTCAGGGCTGAAATCAATCAAGTAGAAACCAAGAGAACCATACAAAGAATCAACAAAGCCAAAAGCTGGTTCTTTGAAATAATCAACAAGAAAGATAAACCCTTAACCAGACTAACCAAAGGGCACAGAGAAAGTATCCAAATTAACAAAATTAGAAATGAAAAAGGAGATATAACAACAGAAACCGAGGAAATTCAAAAAATCATCAGATCCTACTACAAAAACCTGTACTCAACACAACTGGAGAATCTGGAGACAGTGGACAATTTCTTAGACAGATACCAATTTCCAAAATTAAACCAGGATCAAATAGACCATCTAAACAGATCCATAACCCCTAAAGAAATAGAAGGGGTCATAGATAGGCTTCCGACCAAAAAAAGCACAGGACCAGATGGTTTCAGTGCAGAATTCTATCAGACCTTCAAAGAAGACTTAACACCAATACTCTTCAAACTTTTCCACCAAATAGAAACAGAAGGAACACTACCAAAACTCCTTCTTCGAAGCCACAATTACGCTGATACCAAAACCACACAAAGATCCAACTAAGAAAGAGAATTTCAGGTCACTCTCCCTTATGAATATCGATGCAAAAATACTAAATAAAATTCTTGCCCCCCGAATCCAAGAACACATCAAAATGATCGATCATCCACCATGATCAAGTAGGCTTCATCCCAGAGATGCGGGGATGGTTCAATATAAGGAAATCCATAAATGCTATCCACTACATAAACAATCTCAAAGAAAAAAAACCCACATGATCGTTTCATTAGATGCTGAAAAAGCATTTGACAAAACTCAGCATCCTTTCATGCTAAAAGTCTTGGAAAGAATAGGAATTCTATGCCCATATCTGAACTTAGTAAAAGCAATATACAGCAAACTAGTAGCCAACATCAAACTAAATGGAGAGAAACTTGAAGCAATCCCACTAAAATCAGGGACTAGACAAGGCTGCCCCTTCTCTCCATATCTTTTCAATATAGGTCTTTAAGTCCTAGCTAGAGCAATTAGACAACATAAGGAAGTCAAAGGGATACAAATTGGAAAGGAAGAAGTGAAACTATCACTATTTGCAGATGATATGATAATATACTTAAGTGACCCTAAAAACTCTACTAGAGAACTCCTACAGCTGATAAACAACTTCAGCAAAGTGGCTGGCTACAAAATCAACACAAGAAAATCAGTAGCCTTTATATACTCAAAGGACAAGCAGACTGAGAAAGAAATTAGGAAAATGATACCCTTCACAATAGCTACAAACAGCATAAAGTATCTTGGGGTGACTCTAACCAAACAAGTGAAAGACCTATATGACAAGAACTTCAGATCTCTGAAGAAGGAAATCAAAGAATATCTAAGAAAATGGAAAAATCTTCCATGCTCGTGGATTGGCAGGATTAATATAGTTAAAATGGCCATCTTGCCAAAGGCAATCTACAGATTCAATGCTATCCCCATAAAAATCCCAACCCAGTTCTTCATAGAACTAGAAAGAGCAATTCTCAAATTCATCTGGAATAACAAAAAACCCAGGATAGCTAAAGCTGTTCTCAACAGTAAAAGAACTTCAGGGGTATTCAGTATCCCAGACGTTAAACTTTACTACAGAGCAATAGTGATAAAAACTGCATGGTATTGGTGCAATGTCAGGCATACGAATCAATGGAATAGGATTGAAGACCCAGAAATGAACCAACATACCTATGGTCACTTGATCTTCGACAAAGGAGCTGAAAACATCCAGTGGAAAAAAAAAATAGTCTTTTCAACAAATGGTGCTGGTTCAATTGGAGGTCAGCATGCAGAAGAATGTGAATCGATCCATTCTTATCTCCTTGTACTAAGCTCAACTCCAAATGGATCAAGGACCTCCACATAAAACCTGACACACTGAAACTAATAGAAAAGAAAAAAGAAACTGGGGAAGACCCTTGAGGACATGGGCACAGGGGGAAAGTTCCTGAATAGAACACCAATAGCTTATGCTCTAAGATCAAGAATTGACAAATGGGACCTCATAAAATTACAAAGTTTCTGTAAGGCAAAAGGACACTGTCAAAAGGACAAAATGTCAGGCAACAGATTGGTAAAGGATCTTCACCAACCCTAAATCTGACAGAGGGCTAATATCTAATATGTACAAAGAACTCAAGAAGGTAGAACCCAGAGAACCAAATAACCCCATTAAAAAGTGGGGTACAGAGCTAAACAAAGAATTTTAACATGAAGAACTTCGGAGAGCTGAGAAACACCTTAAGAAATGTTCAACATCATTAATCATTAGGGAAATGCAAATCAAAACAACCCTGAGATTTCACCTCACACCAGTCAGAATGGCTAAGGTCAAAAACTCAGGAGACAGCAGGTGTTGGCGAGGATGTGGAGAAAGAGGAACACTCCTCCACTGCTGGTGGGATTGCAAGATGGTGCAACCACTTTTGAAATCAGTCTGGCGGTTCCTCAGAAAATTCGGCATGACACTTCCTGAAGACCCTGTTATACCACTCCTGGGCATACACCCCGAGGATTCTTCAGCATGCAATAAGGACACATGCTCCACTATGTTCATAGCAGCCCTATTTGTAGTAGCCAGAAGCTGGAAAGAACCCAGGTGTCCCTCAACGGAGGAATGGATACAAAAAATGTGGTATATTTACACAATGGAGTACTAGTCAGCCATTAGAAACAATGAATTCATGAAATTCCTTGACAAATGGATGGAGCTGGAGAACATGATACTAAGTGACGTAACCCAGTCTCAAAAGATCAATCATGGTATGCACTCACTGATAAGTGGATATTAGCCTAGAAATTTTGAGTACCCAAGGTATAATCCACATATTAAATGATGTCCAAAAAGAACAGAGGAGTGGCCCCTGGTTCTGGAAAGGCTCAGTGCAAGAGTATAGGGGAATTCCAGAACAGGGAAGCAGGAAGGGGTAGATGGAGGAACAGGGGGAGGGAAGAGAGCTTATGGGACTTGTGGGGAGTAGGGACCCAGAATAGGGGAAATCATTTGAAATGTAAATAAAAATATATCAATAAAAATAATATGTAACTTTATAATCACTTCAGTAAGTTTGATTTTAATGGAGAGTCTGTCTTTCTACTAATAGAGAATGATAGTCAGGAAATATTTCAGGAATTTGATCATGTCTTTGGATATGTAGTTGTTGGCAAAAATAAATAAAATTTAAAATTCACCCTCCTTCATTCTGCCTTTATCTTTTTGTATTTCTTTGATGAAAGAATGAGATGAAATATATGCAAGCTGGGAACTCTAAGGAAGAAAAAACTTTACCTCTATCTAATGAAGTTTTGATAATTTGTCTGAAAGAAACTGGCAGTAGACAGATTAACATGAAGAAAAATCACATTTAATTATGTATGGGCAGTAGTGTGAAAATATATGGAACTCAAAGAAGATGAAGTAATATAGAATCCTGAGCTACAGATGAATGAAGGCAAAAGGTTTCTGGTAAAAGGAGTGAGAAGATAAGCTATGGGAGAGTATAAAGAAGGAAATGCATGGTGAATAGATCTTGTTTCCTCTTCTGGTGAAGTCTCTCAGGTTATAAAAGGAGTCTGAGCAGCTCATAGGTCAGGTGGCAGCCTATGATATTCTGTCTGGGCAGGAGAATCCTTTCTTGTGCTATAGCATACTTTATGCTATTCCCAGAAAGGGAATTCAGGCTCTATCTTTAGGCAGATTAATGAAGTTCAAAAACAGTCCCTCCTATGGGCTCTGGTTCATGACCCCTCTGTTTGCAGACATCAGCATGCCAACGGGGCCTACTAGGGGGTAGTATTTCTTGAACTCTTTCAGCAAACACTATTTCATTCTTAATAAATAATAATTTATCTCCATTTTCATCTTTAGGATCATAAATTTGATTAAACTTCTTTAAAATGCTAAAACATTTTTCTAGAACTCTCTATTCAATTGTCAACTTTCACTTGAAGAGTATTTAATATATCCAACTTTATGTTTAATCTTCTAATATCTCCTTTACTGTCTTCAAATCTTCCTAAGAAGAGTAATCCTACTATGGGCCTGTTTGGAAGAAGTGGATGAAAGAGTATCAAAAGACACATGTTGTTTGTATCATCTTCTCAATTCTCACTTCAAGGAACTTCAGCATGCAGAAGTGCCCAGAAAACATTTGGGGAACTAATCCATACCACAGCGCACAAAAAGTTATGAAACTGTTATCATTTAATGTAAACAATGAGTTCTAAGTATTAAAGTATTTCATGCTTCAATACAGATAAACAGAGCTGGGAGAAGGCTCAGTCAATTAAGTGCTTGCTTTGCAAGCATGGGGTCCCAAGTTTTAACACAAAGCCTGACATTTATGGAAGGCAGAGTCTGATGGACCCATGGGTTCACTGGTTAGCCAATATAGCTTCCTTGTGGAGTTTGAAGCCAATGAGAGATCTTTGTGTACAATTAATAATAATATTTTTATTCGATATATTTTTATTTACATTTCAAATGATTTCCCCTTTCATAGCCCCTTCACTCCCCGAAAGTCCCATAAACCCCCTTCCCTCCCCCTGTTCTCCCACCCACCCATTCCCACTTCCCCGTTCTGGTTTTGCTGAATACTGCTTCACTGAGTCTTTCTAGAACAGGGGGCCACTCTTCCTTTCTTCTTGTACCTCATTTGATGTGTAGATTATGTTTTGGGTATTCCAGTTTTCTAGGTTAATATCCACTTATTAGTGAGTGCATACCATGATTCACCTTTTAGTCTGGGTTACCTCACTTAGTATGATGTTCTCTAGCTCCATCCATTTGCCTAAGAATTTCATGAATTCGTTGTTTCTAATGGCTGAATAGTACTTTATTGTGTAGATATACCACATTTTTTTGCATCCACTTTTCTGTTGAGGGATACCTGGGTTCTTTCCAGCATCTGGCAATTATAAATAGGGCTGCTATGAACATAGTAGAGCATGTATCCTTATTACATGGTGGGGAATCCTCTGGGTATATGGCCAGGAGTGGTATAGCAGGATCTTCTGAAAGTGAGGTGCCCAGTTTTCGGAGGAACCGCCAGACTGATTTCCAGAGTGGTTGTACCAATTTGCAACCCCACCAGCAGTGGAGGAGTGTTCCTTTTTCTCTACACCCTCTCCAACACCTGCTGTCTCCTGAATTTTTAATCTTAGCCATTCTGACTGGTGTAAGGTGAAATCTCAGGGTTGTTTTGATTTGCATTTCCCTAATGACTAATGAAGTTGAACATTTTTTAAGATGCTTCTCTGCCATCCGAAGTTCTTCAGGTGAGAATTCTCTGTTTAACTCTGTACCCCATTTTTTAATAGGGTTGTTTGGTTTTATGGAGTCTAACTTCTTGAGTTCTTTATATATATTGGATATTAGCCCTCTCTCTGATGTAGGATTGGTGAAGATCTTTTCCCAATTTGTTGGTTGCCGATTTGTCCTCTTGATGGTGTCCTTTGCCTTACAGAAACTCTGTAATTTTATGAGGTCCCATTTGTCAATTCTTGCTCTTAGAGCATACGGTATTGGTGTTCTGTTCAGAAAATAATAATTATAATGATAATAATAGTAAATAATACAAATAAAGACATATAGTGGATGGTATCAGATGGATTTTGACTTCTGCCTTCTCCACACATTAACAAGAATCCATATATACATGCACACACAAACATACATAGACACTCAATCAAAAGAGTAAATTTTATAGACATTAACACATAGAAAACAAAAACTGGCAAGTTCCATTTGACCTAGGTCCCTGAATACTGCCTAGGGGAATTGAGCGAATGAAAAGAGGTAGGACACACATACAATATACCTAGGATCAAGTATGGTTCTATAACAGTGATGCTACCATGGCAACCTGGAACTTTAGATACAGCACAGTGGATGGCTTAGCTAGTTTTGTAGGAGGTCACTATATACAAGCAGTCTCTGTTTGTAAACATCTAGAAGGAGAAATCAGCAGTTTCTCTTCTTTACAAACACTGATCAATCATCTATAAACATTCAGACTTCTCAAAAAGAACATTTTGATTCTCTTGATTAATGGCCCCATACAGGTAATGATTTCTTCAACTGTTCTATATGTCTGAGGCCTTAGGAATGAATCACCAACATGGTTGTGGCCATGTGAAATTAGACATTCACTTACAACATCACCAATTCAGGACACTCTGAGCTCTCTACAAAGGATTTGTCAACATATCTGCTTTAATTCTTCAAAGGTACTCCTTCCTTTAGTCACCAAAAGTTTGATTGGGGTTAGAGAGATGCTTCAATGGTTAACTCCTCTTGAAGACAACCTGGGTTTGGTTCTGAGCACCTACATGTTGGCTCACAACTATCTATAACTCCCTATCCAGGGGACCTGATGCCTTCTTCTCACCTTCCTGGGTACCTGGCACATTGATAGTGAACATATGTATGTGCATCTTGTGCCATGTTCAGTTGATATCACTTGAAGTTCTGCTCTTTTTTAAAGGGAAATAGGAAGAGTGGATCTGGGGGATAGAAGAGGTTGGTGGTGGGCAGGCACTAGCAGGAGTGGAGGGAGAGGAGTCTGCAGTTGGTAGGTATTGTATGAGAAGAAAAAGAAAAAGAAAAAGAAAATCAGAAGTACTATACATGTATAAAGGAAATGCTTGAAGTCTGTTTTGTGTAAATTTATATTATTCTTTGTCTTTTGTAACTACAGGTCTCTGTATGTATGGTATGTATGAGGTAACAAGATAGATATAAGTAGACATGAAAGTCATTGAAAGAGAACTGTCTTCTTAATTAGCAGTCTGTAAGACCAGCCAGTAAAACAACAATGTTGCAAGGATCTGAATCATATCTCTGTCTCTGGATGGGGACATGACATTCTAAACTACCCCTAATCTTCATAGGATTTCTACCTCTCCAGAGGTTTTCTGAAAAAGAAAAATACCACTGCTTCCTGACTTGTGAGTTAAATCACTTGAATATGAAACATTTCCAAGGAAGCTTCCTGGTACAGGCACATTTATAACTAGCGTATAGTCTGTCTAACAATATGGGTTGATACAATAAACTCTCATGAAATATTTTAAATAGTAATCACAAGGACAGGGGAGTAGGAAATAGTCCATGTTCAGGCCCTGGTAATACTTGGAAGGATAATATATATAGATGCTATATTGTTGGGATATTGGAAATGTAATTTTTCCTTAAAATCACAGTAACACTTTAGACAGTGTACAGTTAACCTGGACACATGGAGCAATTTAAAGAGAGAGGGAAAATCCCATATTTTCTCTAAGTAAGTTAGGATGATTAAATATACATTACCAGAAAAGTACAGCAAAGTAGAATCTTTTTCTTCTAAGGCAAGAAGTCCTCAGGAGTCAGTATCCGTCATTAATTATATATCTTATACTGCTACAAATTTGAGAGGAAAATACTTAGTGAAAGAAGTAGGTGTTATTATTGAGCTAAACTTTGGGTCACTGGACTTATCTGATCTGAGCTTTTTGAATGTGAATTTAGAGAAGGTGGTTTTCCAATATATTTTTTTGTCATTACCATTCAAATGATAGGAATTCATATTATTCTTAACACTGTCTCTATTGGCCCATCTGTTTAATGGATACTTGCCCACTGCAAAAAGATGTTTTGAGAATAAATTTACCCTTTTGAAGAATCTGACCAATTACTACTACTCTTCTCTTTGGCTTGCTGTCATAAGAGCCATGGAAAGATATATAATTATTGTTACAAATCCAATGCTTTCCATTTTTTTGAATTGAAACTGATTCTATTGAATTCACAGCGAATGTCCCTGAAGCAAAAGAGTAACAGCTGGGTCCTCTTTGGGAATGAGTCTGTGGCCCAGAAAAACAAAATCTAGCATTTAAATTGCAAAAAATGTGACTAATTGGACTTAATGTTTCACAGAGCACAGGAGTCATCCATCAATAATGGTTGTTTTTCGTCTGATGAGAGGATGTGAGAAAATTCAAGTATGCCACTTCAGAAAATGTGCCTCTTACATTCATTGATCTCTCCTGAAGGAACAAAATAAGAATTTTTTTAAAAAGTAGTCAAGCATGAAGATCATCTACCAGAAAGCATATCTATAAAAACAGAAAGCACAGTGAATGGTTTTCTAGGTAAATTTTATTATTTTTATATGTGTATATATTTTAGGCACAGATAAATTCTTTCAGTTTTATAAACCCTCTGTTTCTTTTGATTTCCTTTTTGTTGTTTTTGTTTCTTTTGTGTGAGTGGGATCCGGTCACATGTTTATCAATGTGTGTGTGTCTAGAACAGAGGACAATTTGTTGGAGTCAGTCCTCTAGTTTCAGCATGTAGTGTGTCAAGCTTGATACCAAGAATCCTTAAGCACAGACATATTTCACTAGCTCAATTATTAGATTCAAAATTTGGAAATACATCTTGAGGTCAGGGATAACTTCTCTCAAAGTTCTTTTATTGTTAAGATTGTTTTGGCTACCCTGTCGTGTTTTTTTTCCATATAAATTTGAAAATTGCATTTTCAAGGTCTATAAAAGTTGTTTTTGAATTTTGATGGCAGTTGCATTGAATCTGTAAATTGCCTTTGCTAAAATGGACCTTTTCAGCATGCTAATTCTCCTGGTTCACGAGCATGGGAAATTAGCTTTTCAATAATTTTATTTCCTAAGTTCTCCATAGAGATAGAAAATTTTAAGCACCATTTTTTTCCTTTTTGGGCTGTTTTAGAGTATTTCTTAAGTTGGGGTCTATACAACACACACACACACACACACACACATATACACACACATACACGCACACACAAACTTCAGGAAGAATCAACATCCTTGACCTCAAGCTGTACTACAAAGCAATAGCATTTAAAACTGCATGTTCTTGGTACAGATACAGACATGTCAATCAATGGAATAAAATTAAAGTCCCCAAAATAAAACCACACACCTGTGTATGCTTGATTTTTTGATAAAGATGCTGAAAACTTTCAATGGAAAAATGCAAGATCATCTTTAAGAAATGATGCTGGACTAACTAGATGTCTTCAGGTAGAAGAATGAGAATAGATCCATACTTATCAACCTGAAGGAAATTCAAATCCATGACCTCAACATAAATGCAGGCACACTAAATCTCATAGAAGAGAAAGTCAGAAACACTTTTGAACGAATATGAACAGATTATTTCCTGAAAAAGAACACTAATGGCTCAGACTATAAGAGCAACAATTCTTAAACGGCACTTCAGGAAACTGCAAAGATTCTATATTGCAAAGGACAATGCCAATAGGACAGAATGTCAGCCTGCAGATTCAGAAGTGATCTCCAACAGCCCTACTTTTTAACAGAGGGCAAATATCCAAAATTTAAAAAGAAATCAAAAGGTTAGATTTCAACAACCCAAATAATCCAGTTAAAAAAGAGGTTGCAGCTAGAAAACATCATACTAAGTGAGGTAACCCAGACTCAAAAGGTGACTCATGGTATGCACTCACTAATAAGTGGATATTAACCTAGAAAACTGGAATACCCCAAACATAATCCATACATCAAATGAGGTACAAGAAGAAAGGAGGAGTGGCCCCTTGTTCTAGAAAAACTCAGTGAAGAAGTATAGGGCAAAACCAGAACGGGGAAGTGGGAAGGGGTGGGTGGGAGGACAGGGGGAGAAAAGGGGGCTTATGGGACTTTCGGGTAGTGGGGGGCTAGAAAAGGGGAAATCATTTGAAATGTAAATAAAAAATATATCGAATAAAAAAAAGACAAAAAAATCAATAAATAGAAAATGCAATTATCAAAAAAAAAGAGGGTGCAGAACTAAACAGAATTCTCAACAGAGGAATCTTAAATGGCCAAGATGCACTTAAAGAAATGTTCAAAGTCCTTGTCATCAGGAAAATCCACATCAAAACCTCTATGAGGTTCCATTTTACACCATCAGGTTGGCTAAGATCAAATAGAAATAGTACATGCTGGCAAGGATGTGGAGCAAGGGGAACAGTTTTTCATTGCTGGTGGGAGTGCAAACTTGTACAACTAATTTGGAAATCAATTTGGCATTCTCTCAGAAAACTAGGAATAGTTCTACCTCAGGACCCGGCTATGCCACTCCTGGGCATATAACCAAAAGATGCATCAACATCCCACAAATACACTTACTCAATTATGTTCATAGCAGCTTTATTTGTAATAGCCAGAAACTGGACACAACCTAGATGTCGCTCAACTGGAAAAAATGGATAAAGAAAAAAGCAAATAAATACATAGAAATATAGGAAAAAGTACAATCAAACAGGTGAAGGATATGAATAAAACTGTACAAACATTGAGAAGGGAAAGAGAAGGAATACAGAAAACACAACCTCAAGACAATCCTGGAGATGGAAAACCTAAGAAAGATAACAGGAACTACAGATGCTACAGATGTAAGCATCACCAACAGAATACAGGAGATGGAAGAGAGACTGTCAAGGACTGTCAAGGGTAGAAGATGTGATAGATGAAATTAATATATTGGTCAAAGAAAATGAAAAATATAACAAGATCATGACACATACATGTGTATAAATATACGCATATATGGTTGAATATATACACTGTTTTATGTCACATTAATTCATAGTCTCGCTGAATATTCTAGAAAAATTAAAAGAATTGGCATTTTCCTTCTCATTCACGAGATAAAGTAAATGTCTTTAAGTGCCTTCCAGTTAAATTATGGCTAATTGAGGGACTTGATCTCTCTTGGTCATTGTTTCCTAAAATATCACACCACACACACAAACACACACTACACACACACACACACTCCTGCTTTAGATACAATTTTGTTATATGATGGTATGGGGGAAATCTGAATCTTCTTTTTTTTTTTTTTTTGGACATGTGACCTGATTCCAGAACCACAACAAAGCCAATTAAATCTTCAAAAATTAATTGTAGGTAAAAGAATTTTGTCTTCTAAAAATATGGTATACAATGAAGGGACTTTATGTAGTGCAGACAATATCTCTCTAAAAGTCTTCAGGAGCAGAAAAAGATATAGTTGACCCCACTGAGGTCCCCTATTTTCCTTAGTTAGGGTTGTTAGTAAAGTTCCCTTCTAATTAGAGATTGATTTTTCACATTAGTCTGCTGTCTTTTGGGTTTTGAGTACAGAGTTATTTTACAATGAAGTTATGTGTAATATTTTGAATGTTAATGACCTCTATAGGGAGGACATGTTTGAATGATGAAAGGTTCAAGACTGGATGAGGTATAGCTTTGTTAGAAGAGGTATGATGTAGAGGGTGGGCTTTGAAGTTTCACTACTTTAGTGCATTCTCTCTGCCTTTCTCTTTTTCCTGACAGTTGTCTCAACATGTAAGCTCTCAGCTACTGCTCCATGCTTGCTTGTCTACTGCATATGCCTTGCTATGATAGTCAGAGACTCTATTTCTCCCTCTTAAACTTTAAGGAGACTCTAAGTAAACACTTTCTTTTATAAATACACCAGACAAGGCATTTCTTCATAGAAGTAGAAAAGTAACTGAGATAAGATATATAAAGCTCAGAATTGGTGGCAGAAAAAAGACTATGTCATATAAGAGGCTTCTGTTTGGATAAGACAAAACAGAAATCAAATACTGTTTGAAGAGTTGGTTAAAGTTTATTTATATGTCAGGTTTGGTCAGAGCTCCCTACATAGGGCTAAGTCTTTAAGTAACATCTGAGATACATCTTTAGTCCAAAGTTAAACTTTATGTAAATGGTTGAGGAACTGGATTCACCTTATCAAAGGAAATAGACTATACTTGCCATAATACAAAATGTTTCACTAGGACAAAATTGATTATTTCCAAGATACATTTTGGAAAAAAAGGAACCATGCAGGATGCAAAATGTCAATAATTTTTAAAAAAGCTGCTGAAAGACAAGAGGATGTTTTCTTAATTGGTTCCCAGTGGTATGTAAAAAGCTAAATTGATTTAATCTGCCTCCTTAAATGAGTGTTTGAAAATAAGTAAACTAACATTTTAAATGATATACTAAAAACTTGATGAAAGAGTTAGGTTGGACTCTAAATTATGCCCAAATGTATCAAGGACCTTCTTAAATATGTCTCTTCTTTACCTTTCTTCTTGTGGCTTTCTGCCTCTCTCTTATCCTTGTTGGTCAATGGAATTTCTTTCAAAGGTTCTAGTCAGCTAGCTACAAGCAAAAACATCCGTTTTGATATTATTAAAAAGACTATAGGATGACAAAGCTTATATGTCACATAGTTCCCAAAGACACTACTATAATGTATCAAATCCCCCTTGTATTTTTCAAGGCCAGTTTTGAATAAAACTGATACTATCTGTTTCACAGGCAAGGAACTGAATTCCCTTGTTTTCCTGTTGTGATAAAATATCCCAATAAAAGCAACTTGCAGAAGAGAGAGTTTATTTGGGATCACGGTTTGGGGATAAAGTCTATTAGAGTGGGAAAACACTTGAGGCAAGAGCTGTAAGCACAAAGTGATGACAGTCTGTCCTCAGTTTACTCTCTCCATTTTATAAAACTCAGGATTCCAATCTCCAGAACGATGTCACCAACAATTGGTGGGTGTTTCCATTTCAATTAACCTACACAAGAAAATATAGTATAGGGATCTACAGAGATATGTCTCCTGTGGAATTCAAATTCCGATGAAACTGACTATTGAGTTTAATCATCTTAATAGCCATAGTATTTTTTCTTTTCAATTTAATTTTTTGAAATTTTAAGCACCCATCTTCATTTTTGATGACCAGAGTTTATTCAAAAACCTTTTACATTAGCACTTCCTACATACTGATTTTTTTTCTGCAAAAATATTTTGATTAAAAAATCGAAAGGCCTTTCATGCCATTTTACAGAACAAAAACATTTTGGATGCCAAGATCAGGTGGTGATCTACAGTATAAGTTAAGAAAAGGAAAAGCTACCAGTTAAGAGATGCAGCCAGTTATCAGGTCAGTTTACCATTGGATGCATAATGGAACATAAGCTAATATGAGAAAAGCAAATTATATAGTGTGTTAGTTGCTGTTTATATGTAACAATATTGAGAAAAGGCTGTACCTTTTTACATGAATCCATATTGTTTAAAACAATGAATTTTCAGACTGTGCTCTGTCCTGAGAGACCCCATATTTACAAGCAGCTTTTAACTCCATTTTGAAAATGCAAGTTGGGTATCTAGGTAGACATGTAGATAATACCCTCACTCTAGTGCCCTACACGTTACAAGGACTGACAAATGAAATCCTCCTGGGAAAAGAAAGAGTGGCACTCTATAAGCTAATTTGAGTGAATTGAGACTGTATGGGTACATGAATATATTAAAATCATATCAAAGATTCCAGACCATTACTGTACATTCTTGACAAAGTTGTGGTATAACTTTGTTTAGGTGTACATATGTATCCCACAAAGGTGTTAAAACTGAAGTCTGTAATGGTGACAGCCTCAGCCTTACTGACCCTCAGTGTGTTGCCGGGCAGGAACTAAATGGCAGAGAACCTAGACTAACCTAAGGGATATCTTCTGAGTTTGCACTCTTGTTGATGTAACCTTCTTAACCACCCTTTGCATTCCCCGACCCCTCTGCTTGTAATACAGAGTGCTTATTACACATAATTAAAATAACATTTAGAAACAAAGAGCTGACTTAGACCTGGATGCTAAACTAAGTTCAGATTTCAGTCTATCAGAGAATTCTCATCAGTCTTCAGGCTCTGTCAGGGAGAATTATGCGGGGATAAGAGAAAATACCTTAAAGATGTGTGAAAACTATTGACTTGTTGTGAAGGCCAGAACTAAGAAACAATTCAAACTTAAGGACCTAATGCAAAGAAATTGTGTCCTGGTGAATGTTGGTATCATTAGTTTCCTTAGCGTGGTTTACTGAACTCTTTGTTCGAGTAACTAATTTAGGAACACTTTCTTCATTTTTAAGTGCAACAGAGTGGAAGATCACGTACGGGTTGATGTCAATTCAAAGCTCACTATAAAACAATCACAGATGGTTGCAAGTGCTCCAGACACTTAGAAGGTTATTCCTAAGAAAACAGCCAGTCTGGTGGATTAGATTAAAATCATAGAATGTAAAACTGTTGTTTTTCCCCCAGAGAAGATGTCTCATTCAACCTATAAATGCACATAGGAGAAACAGTTGGTGTTTTCCATGGAAACCACATGGGACTGGCTTTATGATGACCAGAATGTTCACCTACTAAGTTTGAGAATTAACACAGGGCATTCCTTCTTGCTGTGCTTAAGAAAACATTATATGTTCCATTAAGTTTCCTGGTGTAGGATTGAAATAAATTCAGAGAAGCCTTGAGGAATCTACTTTTGGCTTGAGTTCAAGGGATGTTAACAAAATGACTAATTAATAAAAAAAATAAAAAAAAAAGATTCTTCCACTAACAGTAAAATTTTTGGAAAGAATATACAATTCATTCTGTGTCAAAGTGATACATGCTGAATGTATCCAGATCGCTGACTCCAATTCTTCCTGGACCTTCAACAATATATCCCCCTCTCACCTTCATTTTCTATTTTAAATTCACCCTGTGAACTTAGTTAGTGGTGCCTGCATCCTAATAATACCCATATCACATGAAATATTATTTCACCTCCCTCAGCTATCTACAACTGACAACACTTGAAGTTGGAGTTCTGAGTCCATTTCATAGCCATAGTGAATAACTGATTGCCTTCATCTGAGATCTCATGTAGGCAACCATTGATGGTAGATGTTTTTTTAAGTTTTGTAAAAATAAAGCTGACCAAATGTACAAGGCCAACCCATACACCTATGGTCACTTGATCTCTGACAAAGGAGCTAAATCCATCTAGTGGAAAAAAGACAGCATTTTTAACAAATGGTGCTGGTTCAATGGTGGTTAGCATGTAGGAAAATGCAAATTGATTCATTCTTATCTCCTTGTACAAAGATCAAGTCCAAGTGGATCAAGGACCTCAACATAAAACCAGATACACTGAAACTAATAGAAAAGACCATGGGGAAGACCCTTGAGCTCATGGGTACAGGAGGAAAGTTCCTAAATAGAACAACAATAGCTTACACTCTAAGATCAAGAATGACAAATGATCATAAAGTTGCAAAACGTAAGGGCCACTGTCAATAGGAAAAAACAGTAACCAAGCGACTGGGAAAAGATCTTTACCAATCTTACATCTGATAGATGACTAATATCCAATAGATACAAAGAACTCAAGAAGGTAGACTCCAGAGAACCAAATAACCCTATTAAATAACAGGATACAGAGCTAAACAAAGAATTCTCAACTGAAGAATACTGAATGGCTGAGAAGCACCTAAAGAAATGTTCAACATCCTTAGTCATCAGGGAAATGCAAATCAAAACAACCCTGAGATTCCACCTCACACCAGTCAGAATGGCTAAGATCAAAAACTCAGGAGACAGCAGATGCTGGAGAGGATGTGGAGAAAGAGGAACACCCCTCCATTGCTGGTGAGATTGCAACTTAATAAAACCACTCTGGAAACCAGTTTGGCAGTACATCAGAAAATCGGACATTGTATTACCTTAGGGCCCAGTTATACCATCCCTGGGCATATACCCAGAAGATGCTCCAATATATAATAAGGACACATGCTCCACTATGTTGATTTCAGCCTTATTTATAATAGAAGCTGCCAAGAACCCAGATGTATCTCAACAGAGGAATGGATACAGAAAATGTGTTACATTTATACAGTGGAGTACTCCTCAGCTATTAAAAACGATGAATTAATGAAATTCTTAGGCAAATGATTGGAACTAGAAATCATCCTTAGTGAGGTAGCACAATCACAAAAGAACACACACAGTATGTACTCACTGATAAGTGGATATTATCAGAAGCTTGGAATACCCGAGATATAATTCATAGACCAAATGAACCTTAAGAAGGAAGATCAAAGTATCGTTATTTTGGTACTTCATAGATAGGGTACAAAATACCCATGGGAGGAAATACAGAGACAAAGTGTGGAGCAGAGACTGAAAGAAAGACCATCAAGTAGCTGGCCCATTTGGAGATCCACCCCACACTCAGTTACCAAACACAGGCACTATTATAGATGTCAAGAAGTGCTTACTGAAAGGAGCCTGATATAGCTGTTTCCAGAGAGGCCCTGCCAGTGCCTGACAAATACAGAGGGTGTTGCTCTCAGCAAACCATTGAACTGAGCACAGGATCCCCAATAGAGTAGCTAAAGGAAGGACCAAAGGAATGGAAGGGGTTTACAGCCCCAACCAAAGACTACACATGGAGGGTCCCATGACTCTAGCCACATGGGTAGCAGGGGATGGCTTGGTCAGAAATCAATGAGAGGAGAGGCCCTTGGACCCTGAAAGCTCATTGTCCCAGGGTAGGGGAATGCCAGATCAGGGAATCTGGAGTGGTAGGTTAGTGAGCAGGTGGAGGGGGATGGGATGGGGATTTATTGGAGGGAAAATGAGGAAAGGGGATGATATTTGAAATGTAAACAAAGAAAGTATGTAATAAAAAATGCATCGCCCTCCCACCTTCATTTTTTATTTTAAATTTACCCTCTGAATTTAGTGTTCCCTGCAACCTAATAGTAGCCACATCAGAAGAAATATTTTTTCCCATCCCTCAGCTATCTACAACTGACAATACCTAAAGGTTGTAGTTCTATGAGTCCATTCCATATCCACAGCGAGTAGTTGACTGGCTTAATCTGGAAAGATCTTATGCAGGTAACCGTTAATGGTAGATGGTTTTTAAAAAAATATATTTGACCAAATATACAAGGTCAAAATTAAAACAAAATTTTAATGTAATAATAGGGAAGTTCAGCAGACAAAGAGGCATATCTGCTAGGCAACTAACGTTAAATATTTTGAAAAAGTTGTTCTAGGTATGTAAGTTAAAAATGTTTTAAGTCAAATGTCAGAAATTACAGCAAATAACCTAGATACCAATTACTCAGGACACTACTTCATTAGAACAACTTGAGAATAAGCCAAAAGTCCCTTGACTATACCTTTTGGAGGAATGGTATAAATTTTTATGGATGAACTTATTTAAATACTTTAGAAAGTCACAATAAATAACCACCAACCAGGAAGCATACACCAGCTGACATGAGGTCCGCGACACATATACAGCAGAGGACTGCCTGGTCTTGCCTCAGTGAGAGAAGAGTCACCTAGCCCTCAAGAGACTTGAGGCCCCAAGGTGTCAGGGGCCTGGTGGGGTGGGCGTGGGGACATCCTCTTAAAGACCAGGGTTGGGGGAAGGTATAGGATGGGGCGCAGTCTGGCATCAGACTAGGAGTCTTGACCATGACAAAAGGATTAAATAATAATAATAATAATAATAATAATAATAATAATAATAACAAAGAATGGCCAAGGGGGAAAATATCAAGAACATACAATTGAGTACCTTACATTTGAATGAAAACTGCTTTCTTGCATTTTAATCAGGCTGAAAAGTTGATCCCTGCATAATAAAATGTAAGTGAAATTGATCTGCAAATAGAACATTATCTTTTTGTAGTAATTTTTATTAAATATTTTCCTTTTTACATCTTAAATGTTACCCCCTTTCCTCATTTGCCCTCCCAAAATTCCCTAACTCCTCCCCCTTCCTCTGCTCCTGCCTCCTTGTCTTGGCATTTCCCTATCCTGGGGCATCCAGCCTCTCAGGACCAAGGACCTCTCCTCCCTTTGATGTCCAACAAGGCCATCCTCTGCTACATATGCAGCTGGAGCCATGGGTCCCTCCATGTGTACTCTTTGGTTGGTGTTTTAGTTCCTGGGAGCTCTGGGGGTACTGGGTGGTTCTGATTATTGTTTCTTCTATGGGGTTGCAAGATCCTTCAGCTTCTTGGGTCCTTTCTCTAGCTCCTCCATTGGGGACTCTGTGCTCAGTCCAGTGGTTGGCTGAGAGCATCCACCTCTGTATTTGTCAGGTACTGGCAGGCCTCTCAGAAGACAGCTATATCAGGCTCATGATAGCAAGCGCTTCGTGGCATCCAGAGTATCTGGGTTTGGTAACTGTATATGGGATGGATACCCAGGTGGGGCAGTCTCTGGATGGTCTTTCCTTCTGTCTCTGCAAATAGAACATTATCTACTCCTAAAAAGCAATTTTCTAAGTCTCATCCAATCAAAAGCAGTCAAATGTATATATTATATGCAATATGACAGAATTAGGTCTAAACAATTAGAGTGTATCTTTTTCTCACTTCCATTTTCTGCATGTCATTTACTTTTCCCTGAGTATAGCTATGTGATGATGCAGAGATTTCTTTCTTTTTTTGTTGTACTTTCCCCCCACTTTTATTAGTTATTTTATTTATTTACATTTCAAGTGTTATCCCCTTCCCAGTTTCCCCTCCACAAACCCCCTATTCCCTCCCAGTTCCCTCTGCCTCTATGATAGTTCTCCCATATCCACCCACCCACTCCTGCCTGGGCACCCTAGAATTCTCCTTCCCTGGGTCATCAAGCCTCCACAGGACCAAGGGACTCCCTTCCCAATGAAGCCCAATAAAGCCATCCTCTGATGCAGAGGTTTCACTTACCCTTTGCTTTATTTTCAGCTTTTACTTAAAATAAGTATTCTGGGCTGATGATACCTAGAGGTATTCTTATCCATCATTTAAACATGTACTCCATGACTTTAAGCAGAGCATTTTCAAGACTGTGCTCTTCAGCCACACATGTTCAGAAATGATCTATCACCATATAAATATGTATGGACTCCTTGAATAAAATCCTCACGCTTTCTTTGTAAAGAAAGTAAAGCATTGTTTTGAAAGTGACTTCCATGCTCTCATATCATTACCAGCTTGCAGGTAATAAACCTTTTCTTACACTGTTTTATACCTTGACTGTGCTTATTTCTGTTTTGCAGTTTTCATGAAACAAAACTTCTCCTAGATACAAATCAGTATTTACACAGTTTGTACTTTGCCCTTCATGGGTCAAAGGTTCTTGCCTGTTAGCTTCCAGTGGGATGAGCATAAATTCTAAACAAAGGAGGTGGATCTCACACTTGACCTCCTACACTGATTTAGTTGAGTCATACTCTAGGAAAAAGAACCTCTTAAGACCATAGCATTACCTCTCACACCTGTTGTAAAGCATCGAATTCTCCCAGGTTCTATGATCCTGGGAAATCTTGTGACAACTCCAAATCTTTGGAAGTTTCCAATGACTGCTGAATGTTGTAAGACCCCGAGTTTGATAACAGAATTTCTTAACAGAGCGAGCAAAGGTCCAGAAATTTAGGGAATTTACAATGGCTGGTAATAGATTTGAAATTACATTGTGATAATAGGATTTGAAGAGTCACAAAGTAATCATGTCCATGATGACACCAGAGATTCAGGAGGTTAAGAGCAACCTCTACCTCATAAAGAATGTTGAGACATCTGACTATGAAAGCATCAGAGGCAGGTCTTGAGAGATTGGGATACAAACTTACTGAACCTAACTGTGAACAGTTTAAAGATTTGGAGGTTAAAAGTGCTCTTTCCATCCTATAGATATACAGGAAAATAAAGATGCCCCCAGAGACACATGTGGGTTCTTCATTAGTTTTATTGGTTTTGTTTTTAAATACCAGAGCTCCCAGATGTGGGATTTACACTTTCAGTGCTGTGAAAAACCAACGTCAAATTTCTAGCTGGGTGAAAATATTTGAAGCAAGCTTGTTTATAAATTGTTCTTTAAATAAACCCTTCCAAATTTTTACTTCAGGAAAGTTAAGACAAATTTCTACTATGTTCCTGGTGCTTTTAAGAAGGAGTTGAAAGCCTCAGGCCCCATAGGGACTTTTGTAGAAAGTTTCATGCATCAACTGGGACTTACATATATGAAGTGGAAGCATCTAGTTCTTTGGAAACTTAGTTATGACAAATGAGGTGTTTCTGGGGCACACAGGTAAAAGGATGTCTTGCTAAAGCAAACACATGAAAAGCTGTTTTCCTGAATCAGACATGGGTGAAAGGATGTTTGGGTATAGCAAACACATGAAAGGACCCTAGATGAAGGAGTATAAATATGACCCCACACAAAGTGGGAGAGGAGCACTGAGCTTTGGTTTGGTTTGCTCCACCTTAGTATTCTTCACTAAAGACATGCATGTATTGGTTTGTTTTACGTAGTGTTGTTGTTGAGCTCAACTTGTGGTAATTCTGCAACTGAGAGACCCTCACACAAGAACTGCTTGTGAATTTTGTTGCAGCTTGCCACTTCAGGTGCCTCACTTTAGGCCAGTGGGCAAGCCTGGTGCTTTCTTCAGGATTGACCTACAGCTGCCTGGTGTCTGCTTGTTGAAAGGACTGGACTGTAGTTGAAGGTTTATGTCTGGTGTCTGTCTGCCTAGAGGACTGGTCTGCAGCTGCTAAATTAATTGTATTCAGTGTTTGCTTCTGGAATGAGTTGCTGCCAAAGAAGATCTAGCTTGCCCCCAAAGAACTATTGCTGAACAGGTCCATTTTCCCAAATTACTAGTATTTTTTTCCTTCAACTGCCTCTGGTGAATGGTGGCCTAGAGGAGCAGTTGATCCTTCTTAAAAGTAGGTTGCAAAAAATTATGACTATGCATATGCGTTGTATTCTCTAGCTGTTGCAGCTACTACGAACTGGGTTGCTGGAACAGAAGCTGCGGGATAGATGGAGAAGGTGCGAAAAGAACGAGGCCAGGACAATTCTTTAGTGATTGAGGCCCCAACTTTAATGGCAGTCAGACCTTTTAACAGTTTGGGAACGTCCCTCCCCCAGACTCTGGGCTGAGTTCTGGGGAAGTTGTCTGGCAGTCCTTGGCTCCACTGCTCAGACAGCTGGGTGGGTCACCTGCTTAATTCAGGAATTCATGAACAATGAGCTTATCCTTCACTCTGAGTGCTCCACCCTAGGTAGAGCAGGATCCTGACTATCATGGGATTCCCTGCTCAGCAAAGGCTGGGAAAAGTACACCTTGACCAACAAGAACTCTTAGCACTCCACCCTAGGATAAAAATTCCTGCTGTAACTTCCTTCCCTATTATGCCCTAACAAAAGATACCTGCCCGAAGACAGGGATTGTCCTTGGCCAATGTCAAGTTCCAACCATGTGGCATGACACCCCAACATGGTTCTGCACACATATGTGTGTGTTTGTGTGTGTGTGTGTGTATATATAATTTGTCTAAGATCTTTCTTTTCTTTTTATCTTCCTCTTGTACACTTCTCAGGTTTGAATGACTTCATATTATGCCCTTTCTGATAAGAGGTAGGATGGATAAGGGCATGCTTTAGTAGGATCTGTCACATAAAGGCCTGTTCTAGTTATTCAAGTCAAAGAAGTGCTTGTAGTTGTAGGTCTCCCATGTTTTCCTGGTCATATACATGAACTCTCATATCCTTGGATTATTTTCTTTGGCAAGTTATATCAAAGGGATGTAGGCCCAGATAGGTCTCCAAAACATAAATCCTAATTTTAGTTAAGCATTTCAAAACTCATTACAGAAGGAATTTCTCATGATAAGGGCATCTCCCCTTTTTAGCTAATTAGCTGTTAAAATGAATATTAACATCAGATATGAAGTCTGCAGTGCAATCCTTTTGACGTTTTGCTTTTACTGCACTTTAAAACAAATCACACTAAGGCTAAATGCTACTCTTTAAAGATACAACTTGTCTGCTTTGCTTTTACTTTTTCTAACATTTAAAAATAAGGATTGCCTAGAACTATGTAGAAAATAATCAGACCAGAAAAGCTAGTTTTTATTCGATGTATTTTTCATTAACATTTCAAATGATTTCCCCTTTTCTGGCCCCCCACTCCCAGAAAGTCCCATAAGCCCCCTTCCCTCCCCCTGTTCCCTCATCCACTCCTTCCCACTTCCCTGTTCTGGTATTCCCCTATACTGCTACACTGAGTCTTTCCAGAACCAGGGGCCACTCCTCCGTTCTTCTTGTACCTCATTTGATGTGTGGATTATGTGTTGGATATTCCAGTTTTCTAGGTTAATATCCACTTATTAGTGAGTACATACCATGATTCACCTTTTGAGTCTGGGTTACTTCACTTAGTATGATATTCTCCAGCTCCATCCAATTGTCTAAGAATTTCATAAATTCATTGTTTCTAATGGCTGAATAGTACTCCATTGTGTAGATATACCACATTTTCTGTATCCATTCCTCCGTTGAGGGACACCTGGGTTCTTTCCAGCTTCGGGCTATTATAAAAATGGCTGCTATGAACATAGTGGAACATGTATTATTATTGCATGCCAGGGAATCCTCTGGGTATTTGCCCAGGTCAAAAAATCAGGAGACAGCATATGTTGGGGAGGATGTGGAGAAAGAGGAACACTCCTCCACTGCTGGTGGTGTTGCAAATTGGTACAACCACTCTGGAAATCAGTCTGGCGGTTCCTTAGAAAACTGGGCACTCACTTCCAAAAGATCCTGCTATACCACTCCTGGGCATATACCCAGAGGATTCCCCACCATGTAATAAGGATATATGCTCCACTATGTTCATAGCAGCCCTATTTATAATAGCCAGAAGCTGGAAAGAACCCAGGTATCCCTCAACAGAAGAATGGATGTGAAAAATGTGGTATATATACACAATGGTGTACTATTCAGCCATTAGAAACAATGAATTCATGAAATTCTTAGGCAAATGCATGGAGCTGGAGAACATCATACTAAGTGAGGTAACCCAGTCTCAAAAGATGAATCATGGTATGCACTCACTAATAAGTGGATATTAACCTAGAAATCTGGAATACCCAAAACATAATCCACACATCAAATGAGGTACAAGAAGAAAGGAGGAGTAGCCCCTGGTTCTGGAAAGACTCAGTGAAGCAGTATAGGCAAAACCAGAACAGGGAATTTGGAAGGGGTGGGTGGGAGAACAGGGGGAGGGAAGGGGGCTTATGTGACTTTCGGGGAGTGGGGGAACAGAAAAGGGGAAATCATTTGAAATGTAAATAAAAATATATGGAATGAAATAAAAAATAAAATAAAAATTTTAAAAAAAGAAAGAGGAACACTCCTCCACTACTGGTGGGATTGCAAAGTGGTGCAAACACTTTAGAAATCAGTCTGGCGGTTCTTCAGAAATCTGGGCATGACACTTCCAGAGGACCCTGCTATAGCTCTGTAGCACTTAGATTTTAGTGGTAACCAGTAGAGGTATGGTTGGACTATGGCTCACGCATCAAGAGGGAAATCATGCCTGGTGCTGTTAACTTAGCCAAATATCTATGGATAGTGAGGACATAAATTCTAGAGCACTGCACTTAAGAACTCACAGCAGTTGTGGTTGCATTCATAAGATATGCACATGATCAAGCCTGTCAGTATTCTAGAATGGAGTGAGAAAGGCTCAGGAGACATCCTTCAGTGAGGAGATATTGATAGTTGATGGGATTTAGGGGAGAAATATCTATCTGTATACCTATATCTATCTGTCTGTCTATGCATTTATTTATAGTGTTGCGACCATTATTAGATGGACAGCCCTATATCCACGAATATACAGGTATCACAAATTGAACTCTGAGTTATTTTTTTTAAGAGGATACAAAGTTGAGGGAAAGTAAAAGGGGAATTGAAAGAAGTAATGGGAAAAAGTGAAGGTGACTATTAGAAATATTTTATGAAATTTTCCAAGAATTAATAAAATAGTATGTATTAAAGCAATAAAATGAATTACAATAAAATTTTCAATTGTATTCTTCATGCAAATTAAAACAAGAATTGCAGATTGCAAATGAAGTTCATGTGTTAATTGAACTATATCCACAAGATATAGTAGAATTGACCATGCTAGTACATGCTATTTTTTTTCTATCTTGGAGGTGGAAGTAGGGGCATCCTTATCTATACATTGAATGTGAGGCTACCTTGTCTTGCATAATATCTTAAGGTAGTTGAGATCCTGTCCCCTCCAGATTTTTAAAACTTATGTATTAGGTAATAAATTATCAGTTATGTTTAATTACAATACTGAATCGTTAGTTAACAAATATAATTCCTTTAATTTAAGCTTCTTAAAATCTGTAAAAAGAATGACATAATTTTAGATATGTTTTTTGTAAATATGAAACTATTACAGACTTATTTATATATAGTTAATAATTAAAAATTATTTTCCTCTAGAGTTCTTACTACAAATAACTGTAACTAAATACTTTTTGTTTATTTTTATTTTATATCCATATCTTCAGCCTGGATTTATGTATTATAGCACATGCTTGGGTGGTTCGGGTGGCAGTCAGAAAAGAGTGTCAGATCCCCTGTAATTAGAGTGACTCATGGCGATGAGCCAAGTTGTGGATGCTGGGAATTGAAACCAGGTCCTCTGTGGTTTTGATCCAAGTACTCTGAAATACTGATTGATCTCTTCAGCACCCCAATTAGTGACATTTTTCTTTTCACTCATACTCATACATATATTTCCTTCTATATACAAAAATTCAAAATAGAAGACAATATTTGAATGTTACCTTTTTGGGAACTTTTTTTCTTATTTCTTAATTACACACTCAAATTAAGAAAAGGAAGGCATTAATGGATGCAAGCTATGCCTTCTTGGTGACACTTTCTAATGGTAAAATCCAGAGAAAAACACAGAAAGGACCCAGTGTCCCTACAAGTCTTACAATCCACAGGAACCTATGAAAAGATGGTCAAAAGATGCCTAGATTTAGCTGTGAAACAGTCTTACAAGTCCATTGAGGGAGACAGCTAAATGGGCCCCAGGTTCTTCCATTTTATTAAAGACAGTTTTGAACTAAATCTGGCCTAAGGAAAATAGACAGTCAATATTATTTTTTCAATATCTCTCATTTTCAAAAGATAAAAATATCTGTTGTGAGAGGGAGATGAGAATTTCTTAATCTGTTCTTGGCATGGCCAGAGTCCCTTGCCACTACATATATTATCTTGACCTTTGGTTTAAGATAGAAACTTTCTATGCTTTTTTTTTTTTTTGAAGCTCAACCCTGGGTCTGTCCTCCTACACTCATATCAGATAAATTAAGTTTACAAGTACAAAAGATAATACTGCTATAGAAGAAAAGAGGAACTCAAGTCCCTCTTTCACATTGAAAGTACCTTTTCTGTCCTAACAGGCGATTCTCCTAACCTGGAATCAGGGCTATAGTATATGTACTGTCTTACAGAGGAGGGACAGATACATGACAGAAATGGCTTTGCTCATGTCACCAAGGGGATTAAGAGTATTCAATGTGAGATGGAAAAGCATCTTTAGAATTGACCTAATCTGATTCAGAAAGACTTTATCAGCTCCAAGCTCTTCTTAAATAACTCTTGAATTCTCTGTACTTGAGTAAACAGAGCACATATATGAAAAGATAAAAAATGAGCCACCAAACATTTACTTCAAAAGAGAGAGATTAGGAATCATACTAAAAATAAACTTCAAATAATAAGAAAATTAAAGTAGCAAATGAGTATAGTTGCCTTAGTATCTTGGTTGGCTTGTTTGTACATATACATTTAATTCCCTATTCATTCAGGATTTTTTAATGCTATAATAAAAAGCTTAAATTCACATTTCATATAACTGTAGAATAATAGGCATAAGTATACTTTTTTTTTCTATTATTACTGTTCGATTCCCTTAACACATTTTGGCCTGATTTCCCTTGAACATTAAATCTATATTTTAGGAATACATAACATTTAAGTATCAATAAAACTGACATTATTCACAATATGCCATAGTTAGATTTACTTTACAATTTTTTACAAGGGAATTATGTAGGTGTGTTGAGAGGGCTAAGAAAGTAGAGGCAATTGGTGCCAATCAGGGTGATCCAGTTAGATCCATGGGGTCCATATGGTAGATAAGTGAATAGAGTCTAGAGTCTCAAAAGCTGACCTCTGAACTACAAACAGGCATTCTCTCTCTCTCTCTCCTACTCCCTCTCTCTCTCTCCTGCCCTCACTCATTCCCTCCCCCTCTCTCCCTGCTCCTCTCTTTCTCTCTCTCCCTCCCCTCTCTTCCTCCCTCCCCTCTCTTCCTCCCTCCCCTTTCTCCCTCCCTCCCCTCTCTCCCTCCCTCCCTCTCTCCCTTCCTCCCTGCCCCCTCTCTTTGTCTTTTTCACTCTCTTCCTCTCTTCCTTCCTCTCTCTCTCTCTCTCTCTCTCTCTCTCTCTCGCTCCCTGGCCCCTCCGCCATCTCTCTCTCTCACACACACATCTTTAACTTATAGTATTAAACTGCTTGCTCCAGGGTTTATAAGACATATTTTGCTTTAGCATCGGAGAATTTCACTTTATCCATATAAACTGCCCTCATCCAGATGGAATTACGTTCAGAAAATAGCCACCACCCCAATTTTCTCAAGAGAAGAGAACAAAAGGTGTCATGGGTGAGTTTGTCCATTACTAAGTGACTTGGGAACCTTTAAGGGCAGACTTCTGTATTGAGATATTTTCAAATTATCCTTTCCTTTTCAGCTGAAACTTTATGGTATCAGCTCATCAGGTCCAGGGGCATTCATGGCCATCACGTTAATCTTTTACAGATAGCCTCCATGACTTTAAACTGAGTATACTCCAAAAACTGAGTATACTCAGGAATGGGCCAACTCCCCTATAAAATCCTATAGACTTCCCAAATAAATACCCCATTTTTCTTTCATTAAAGAGGGCATTGTTTTGAAAATGGTTCTCATGTTCTCCTTGGCTGTTGACAACAAGAAAGGAAATATTCCTGTAATGTTTTGGTAGTGCTTGTTTTGACTTTCTACTCACTAAGATGTGAACACATTGGATGTCGCTACCTATACGGTGAGCTTAGGTTAGCTAGGACTACGTAGTGAGGGCTTACATAAAAATAAGTGCATTTGTTTAATTTTGTATTCAACAATAATGGAATCTTTGCCTATAAATACTTTTTTCCATGGGCCACTATATATATTAAAGATAATAGAGCATTCCAACAGGCATCATGCTTTAGTGCAAGAAAACAACTCAAAATATCAAACTCACAGTGGTTCTTATATTCATATCCTTTTACTATTACAGAAGACAGAATATCATTTTCAGTTATGATTTTGGTTTCATCATATTTTTCATACATAATTTGAGCATGTTTTGGTAGCAGTTGGGATCAAAAGTATAAAGTTCCTTTTCATTTCATAAAATGTAAACTAGGAAAAAACTGTTATTTATACACAAGTCTTCTTTGTAGTAAACAGAACATTATCCAACTCTTAACTGCTGCTTAAAACAAATACTGAACGTTCTATCCACCTATTTGCATTTTGATAGTTATGACCATGTTAGTGCACTTGTGGAAAGTAAAAGTTTGAGTTCATTTTGTTTTGAAAGTCATTAAAATTCCCATTCATCTGCAGTTGGATTTCATTGAGAGTGAACCTAATTTTATCACTCTAAAAACCATTCCATAGTTACTTTGCATGGCTGACAGTATATAGGTAATTTTAATTTGGCTTATCTGGTGAAAGCACATAATATGTCATACTGGAGAAATAGCAAACTAGATGAAGTTTCATAGACATGATATTCTAGTAGGAAAGCTGCTCTCTGTAGATTCTTTGTTATCATGGTTAAAATGATCTCTCCTTCCCTTTCCCAGCTAAGTCTCTTCTTTTCTACACCCACCCTGACTCGGAGAAACATGGGTCCTGCCTCTTTATAAATTTTAACATTTTTAATTGTATTTCTATACTTTCAGTACACTTCAGTGACTTTATCATATATTTAAGAACATTGAAATTTTTATGTAGACAAAGTCTACATAGTAAATGAAACAGATCTTTAGCAATTCATTAATGATCATAGAATTATTCATTGTTACCTTATCAGACTGTGAGCCTAACATTTTGTGTCCTTTCAGTAGCCTTGTCACAATACTTGCAGGAGAAATGAAGGGTAAAGAGATAGCTATGGGTATCTTCTTGGCTAAATACACTTTCATTGTTGTTTTTTCTTAGCCCAGATCAAAACTCTGTTTAAATAAAGAGGAACATAATATTGAGTTTCTGCACAGCTGAGGAAGGGTTCCTTAATGCAGTGACTGCCTCAATAATCACTAGCTCCTGATAGAGGATGCTACTGGAATAGTAAATTCAGAATCACAATGTAAGAAAGATTGCTGTAGCAAGCTAGTAAGATAAGTTTAATTGCTGTGAGGTTTTATACTTATTGTCAAAAAAAGTCGTTTCCCAGATGATTGAAGCAGATCCTTCCATCTGAATAACAATTCTCTGCTACTCCTGGAAGCTATTCAAGTCTTCCATTTTATAAAGCTTTTTCATTTTAATTTCTTGTTTTTTTTTTTTCCATTCTGACAGCTGCCCAGGTGGCAAGAATGGGGAGCATAATCCCTGAGAGAAAGCATTCCTCTTTCCTGAGGGTCAACTACTGCATCCTCACAGAGAGATTTGTGAATACTTTTTGTTTCAAGTTTTCTTTTTAAATCCCTAAAAGAATTTTAAAAGTAGAATAAAAATTCAAAAGACTTCTTTGAAAAATAAAATAAAATAGTGTCAGTATGTAGATGTTCGAATGTAGGGCAGTGCCAAAGCACGTGCATTATATATGTAAAAGACTGAGGTCCATGTCCTCATAATGAAGGAAAAACATACTGTTGAGATATCCTAAGGTACTGGATAGTCTCAGTACAGGTGAAAGTAGTCTAAGGTAGACAAGGTATAGTCAGGACGGTGTTTTAAATGTGTTGAGAAATAGAAGAAAAGGATTTACAGGAGTTACACCCAAAAAGAATTTTAGTCAACAAGAATAGCATAGAACCCTGTCTCAATCACTGATCTTTTGCTGCAAAGACACACCATGATCAAGGCAACACTTAGATGGAAAATTTTAATCAAGGACTTGTTCATGGTTTTAAATGGTTAGTTCATGATCATTGTGGTGAAAATCAGACAGGCATGATGATGGAGTAGTAGCTGTGAGTTTTGCATTCTAATCAATAGGCAGCAAGAAAAGAGGTATAGATAGATAGATAGATAGATAGATAGATAGATAGATAGATAGATAGATAGAAAGAAAGAAAGAAAGAAAGAAAGAAAGAAAGAAAGAAAGAAAGATTGAAACAAACAAACTGACAGTGACAGAGAGGCTGAGACAGAGAGACAGCCTATGCCTGGCACAGGGCTTTAAAACTTCAAAGCTCACCCCAGTGACATATCTACTTCAACATGACCACACCTCCTACTCCTTGCCAAAGAAATTCACCAAATAGAGGCCAAGCATTCAGACACAGAAGCCTTTTAAGCCAAACTTATTCAAATCAACAAAAGCCCAGATACAGAATCACTGTAACATTTTAGTGAAATGAAGAATATGTAATAGTAAAAGGTTTATGTAACCTTTATGAACATATGTAACACTAGAATGTTTTATTTAATATCTGGCCTACAACTGGAAGAGCTCAAGGAGAAATGGGAGTATTACCTGAGTAGAATATGTTAGGTGCCATGGTTTGTGCTATGTACTTTAGATACCTTTGTTAGTCTCCATGTCCTCATACCAGACAGACAGGAAGACAGAGACAAAGTGCTAAAGTATCTTTTTCATTCTTTCACAGCTAATACATACATTATTCTGGACTCAAGATCCCTATTAAATTAAGAGGGCTTTCTTATATTCCAAGAAGACCCATTAGGATATCAGTAAAGTGGACACACATGCTTAACAATGTTAAGCATATTGCTGAATCTACTTTTATATTTTAAATACAAGAATACTAAGCAGGATATGTTTAAAATTAAATTTTAGACCTGTATGAAATAAAGATTGGTTGCTGTTGCTAGCTTTGCATTGACTATGATTATTTGTCCTTCAGTTTATAGTAGACAAGTGGAGAGGAAAAAAAAAAAACTGCCGAAAGAAAAAGAGTTGACAGTTCTACTAAGGACCAATATTGTTTTTGCTTTAATAATGAATGTGTGTGAATGTTATTCCATGAAATCAGCTGTTAGAGGGCCTTTGAAAAACACAAGACAATAAAGGGTCAGAGAAATGATTTGCCTGAGACTCTACCATTAGATTAGAAGCATTGCTGAGCTTAAATTCAGTCAAAGCACCCATAGACATGAATCATTACAAAAAGACAAACAAAAAATCTTACCTAAAGTTTATAGCAAAGGCATGAAATAAAAACGATTTAGATAATAAATGAAAATGTAATATACAGATTCAACGCAATTCCCCATCAAAATCCCAACTCAGTTCTTCATAGAGTTAGAAAGAGCAATTCTCAAATTCATCTGGAATAACAAAAAATTCTGGATAGCTAAAACTATTCTCAGCAGTAAAAGAACTTCTGGGGGAATCAGTATCCCTGACCTCAAGCAGTAATACAGAGGAATAGTGTAAAAAACTGCATGGTATTGGTACACTGACAGGCAGGTGAATCAATGGATTGAAGACCCAGAAATGAACCCACATACCTATGGTCACTTGATCTTAGACAAAGGAGCTGAAAACATCCAGTGGAAAAAAGATAGTCTTTTCAACAAATGGTGCTGGTTCAATTGGAGGTCAGCATGCAGAAGAATGCGAATTGATCCATTCTTATCTCCTTGTACTAAGCTCAACTCCAAGTGGATCAAGGACCTCCACATAAAGCCAGACACTCTGAAACTAATCGAAAAGAAACTGGGGAAGACCCTTGAGGACATAGGCACAGGGGAAAAGTTCCTGAACAGATCACCAATAGCTTATGCTCTACGATCAAGAATTGAAAAAAAATGGGACCTCATAAAATTACAAAGATTCTGTAAAGCAAAGGACACCTTCAAAGAACAAATTGACAACCAACAAATTGGGAAAAGATCTTCACCAACCCTACATCTGAAAGAGGGCTAATATCCAATATATACAAAGAACTCAAGAAGCTATACCCCCGAAAACCAAATAACCCTATTAAAAATTGGGGTACAGAGCTAAACAAAGAATTTTCACCTGAAGAACTTCGGATGGCTGAGAACCACCTTAAGAAATGTTCAACATCATTAGTCATTAGGGAAATTCAAATCAAAACATCCCTGAGATTTCACCTCACACCAGTCAGAAAGGCTAAGATTAAAAACTCAGGAGACAGCAGGTGTTGGTGAGGATGTGAAGAAAGAGGAACACTCCTCCACTGCTGGTGGACTGCAAGCTAGTAAAACCACTCTGGAAATCAGTCTGACAGTTCCTCAGAAAACTGGGCATGACACTTCCAGAGGACCCTGCTATACCACTCCTGGGCATATACCCAGAGGATTCCCCAGCATGCAATAAGGACACATGCTCCACTATGTTCATATCAGTCCTATTTATAATAGTCAGAAACTAGAAAGAACCCAGAAGTTCCTCAACGGAGGAATGGATACAGAAAATGTGGTATATATACACAATGGAGTACTATTCAGCAATTAGAAACAATGAATTCATGAAATTCTTAGACAAATGGATGGATCTGGAGAACATCATCCTAAGTGAGATAACCCAGTCTCAAAAGATCAATCATGGTATGCACTCACTGATAAGTGAATATTAGCCTAGAAGCTTGGAATACCCAAGGCACATAAGCACATATTAGCCTAGAAGTTTGGAATACCCAAAACATAAACCACACATCAAATGATGTCCAAGAAGGAAGGAAGGAGTGGCCCCTGGTTCTAGAAAGGCTCAGTGCAGCAATGTAGGGGAATACCAAAACAGGGAATTGGGAAGGGGTAGATGGGGGAACAGGGGGAGGGAAGAGGACTTATGGGACTTTCAGGTAGAGTGGAATCAAAGAAAGGGGAAATCATTTGAAATGTAAATACAGAATATATCGAATAAAAAAAAGAAAATGTTGAACTTCCATTCATCTAGGAAGATAGATAACTTGAGGGTTTGATTTTTGCAAAATACATTTTTGTATAAAATTATATAATATTGACATTTAATGAGGAGGAATTAAGCCAGTCTGTGTTTAACTTTTATGATTCTCATACAAACAATACTTTAAGTAGAGCTCTAAAACACTATCATTATATTTCTTGTTCATAATGTTACTTTTATTGTTGCTTGTTTTACAGAAAGCTGTTCACTGAAATGTAAATATACTTGAGAACACTTGATTTTTCCTCTCTAACTTCAAGCTTTATAATTTATTATAAATATAAGAAGCTACTCTGTGAAAAACCTATTTTAAAAGTATATTAAGAAGCTATTGTGTAAACATTTTTATTCTTACCATCTTGTTACATGTTTAGTCTCTATCTTCTACAGTGATGTTTGCCACACTTTTACTGCAAAATGTTATTATAGAGATTGTGTTAGCAACATTTAAGGGAGGGGAAGGATGTGATAGCAAGTCTTATATAATTTATAGGCAATATTCTACTGGAAATATTTTTCTCATCTATTTTAATGTTTTTTACTGAAGGCAAATACATGTAGGGATCCAGAAAGGAATAGAAGTTATATTTTGGGTAAGGAGATGATAACATATTTATATTTTAATTACAAATTGCTTAATTTCTTAGTGCTTTTCATTTATTAGTGTTATTTAGCAGAACTATTAGTAAATAATTATTTAAAAAGAGCAATACACCTATAGTGATGTGATAGGAGGTGGTTCTTTGTAAAACAAGGTTCTCATGTATACAAGTCTGGAATGCTAGAGTTAATACATCCTAGCAGCATGGAAATTTTCACAATATCAATTTAATATAGAGAAAAATAAAATGTATCAAGTGGTTCATGACCTTGGGAAAGAAAAATAAATGAAAAGTTGTTTTGAATCTCCTGTCATCTGTTTGTCCCAGGGATTTCTACTGCTCTCAGATAAGGTGCCCAGCTCTTTGAACACAACTCATTGACAATGGCTTCTGAGTAAATGTTGAACACATAAAGAATATTTGCTGACTTCATTCACTCATTCCTACTTGGAAAATACTCATTGAATATTCAATGTGTACAAGATTCTAAATAACAAAAACATTCTAAAAGAAAAATAGGACTAGTTTTTACTGAAGGGTATGTTTCTAAAAATATTTACTAGCTGATGTAACTAGTATTCTGTCTTAGGGTTTCTATTCCTGCACAAACATCATGACCAAGAAGCAAGTTGGGGAGGAAAGAGTTTATTCAGCTTACACTTCCACATTGCAGTTCATCACTAAAGGAAGTCAGGACTGGAACTCAAGCAGGTTAGGAAGCAGGAGCTGATGCAGAGGCCATGGAGAGATGTTCCTCACTGGCTTGCTTCCCCTGGCTTGCTCAGCCTGCTCTCTTATAGATCCCAAGAACACCAGCCCAGGGATGGCTCCACCCACAAGGGGCCCTCCCCTTTGATCACTAATTGAGAAAATGCCCCACAGCTGGATCTCATGGAGGCACTTCCTCACCTGAAGCTCCTTTCTCTGTGATAACTCCAGTCTGTGTCAAGTTGACACACAAAACTAGCCAGTACATACTCTAAACACAATTACTAGTTGCACACTCAGATAGCCATTAGTCAAATAAAAAAAAAAAAAACTACTGGCAGATGTCTCAGCACCTAATCTTATCCCTAAGAATGGCCATAAATTTGGTTTTAATAGAAAGGTTAATTTTATCTTTGTATTTGGTCACCTTATATATTTCTGGGCATTATGAATCATTTTTGCCTCCTTTGAAACATGTAATCACCCAGTGTTCACGATTTTTCTGCCTGGTCACCTTTACCTATTATCATATACATATTTATATAAAGATATTTTATTTTTACTTGGTGTGATTCAGTTGTATAAATAATAATCCTATTGTTAGAGTAACTTTTTAAAAATATTTTTATTTTCCATATTCTTTGTTAACATTCCAAGTGATTTCCCCTTTCCCAGATCCCCACTCTCCATATGTCGCATAAACATTCTTCTCTCCATCCATTCTCCAATGCCCTCCCTCCTTTTGACAGTGTCATTTGCCTTACAGAAACTTTGTAGTTTTGTGAGGTCCTATTTGTCAATTCTTGATCTTAGAGCATAAGCTATTGGTGATCTGTTCAGGAACTTTTCCCCTGTGCCCATGTCCTCAAGGGTCTTCCCCAGTTTCTTTTCTATTAGTTTCAGTGTGTCTGGTTTTACATGGAGGTCCTTGATCCACTTGGAGTGAAGTTTAGTACATGGAGATAAGAATGGATCAATTCACATTCTTCTGCATGCTGACCTCCAATTGAACCAGCACCATTTGTTGAAAAGGCTATCTTTTTTCCACTGGATGTTTTTGGCTCCTTTGTTGAAGATCAAGTGACCATAGGTGTGTGGATTCATTTCTGGATCTTCAATTCTATTCCATTGGTCAACTTGTCTCTCACTGTGCCAACACCATGAAGTTTTTAACACTATTGCTCTGTAGTATTGTTTGAAGTCAGGGATACTGATTCCCCCAGAATTTCTTTTGTTGTTGAGAATAGTTTTAACTATCCTGGGTTTTTTGTTATTCCAGATGAATTTGAGAATTGTTTTTTCTAACTCTGTGAAGAACTGAGTTGGGATTTTGATGGGGAGTGCCTTGAATCTGTAGATCGCTTTTGGCAAGGTTGCCATTTTAACTATATTAATCCTGCCGATCCACGAGCATGGCAGATTTTTCCATTTTCTGAGGTCTTCTTTGATTTCCTTCTTCAGAGACCTGAAGTTCTTGTCGTATAGATCTTTCACTTGTTTGGTTAGAGTCACACCAAGATACTTTATATTGTTTGTGGCTATTGTGAAGGGAGTCATTTCCCTAACTTCTTTCTCAGCCTGCTTATCCTTTGAGTACAGGAAAGCAACTGATTTGCTTGAGTTGATTTTATAACCAGCCACTTTGCTGAAGTTGTTTATCAACTGTAGGAGTTCTCTGGTAGAGGTTTTCGAATCACTTAAGTAGACCATCATGTCATCTGCAAATAGTGATAATTTGACTTCTTCCTTTCCAATTTGTATCCCCTTGACCTCCTTAAGTTGTCAAATTTCTCTAGCTAGAACTTCAACTACTATATTGAAAAGATATGTAGAGAGAGAGGACAGCCTTGTCTAGTCCCTGATTTTAGTGGGATTGCTTCAAGTTTCTCCGTTTAGTTTGATCTTGGCTACCGGTTTGCTGTATATTGCTTTAATGATGTTTAGGTATGGGCCTTGAATTCCTGTTCTTTCCAAGACTTTTAGCATGAAAGGATGCTGAAATTTGTCAAATGCTTTTTCTGCATCTAATGAGATGATCATATGTTTTTTTTCTTTGAGTTTGTTTATATAATGGATATTATTGATGGATTTCCTTATATTGAACCATCTCTGCATCCCTGGGATGAAGCCTACTTGAACATGGTGGATGATCATTTTGATGTGTTCTTGGAATCGGTTGGCAAGAATTTTATTCAGTATTTTTGCATCAATATTCATAAGGGAAATTGGCCTGAAGTTCTCTTTCTTTGTTGGATCTTTGTGTGGTTTTGGTATCAGCGTAATTTTGGCTTCATAGAAGGAATTGGGTAGTGTTCCTTCTGTTTCTATTTTATGGAATAGTTTGAAGAGTATTGGTGTTAGGTCTTCTATGAAGGTCTGATAGAATTCTGCACTGAAGCCATCTGGTCCCATGCATTTTTGGTTGGGAGACTTTCTATGAACCTTTTTATTTCTTCATGTGTTATGGGACTGTTTAGATGATCTATTTGATCCTGATTTAGGTTTGGTGTTGGATATCTGTCTAGGAAACTGTCCATTTCCTCCAGATACTCCAGTTGTGTTGAGTATAGGCTTTTGTAGTAGGATCTAATGATTTTTTGAATTTCCTCAGTTTCTCTTGTTATATCTCCCTTTTCATTTCTAAGTTTGTTAATCTTTATACTGTCTGTGTGCCCTTTGGTCAGTCTGGCTAAGGGTTTATCTATCTTGTTGATTTTCTCAAAGAACCAGCTCCTGGTTTTGTTGATTCTTTGTATGGTTCTCTTTGTTTCTACTTGATTGATTTCGGCCCTGAGTTTGATGATTTCCTGTCTTCTACTCCTCCTGGGTGAAATAGGTTCTTTTTGTTCCAGGGCTTTCAGGTGTGTCATTAAGCTGTTAGTGTATGCTCTCTCCATTTTCTTTTTGGAGGCACTCAGGGCTATGAGTTTTCCTCTTAGCACTGCTTTCATTGTGTCCCATAGATTTGGGTATGTTGTGTCTTCATTTTCATTAAGTTCTAAAAAGTCTTTAATTTCTTTCTTTATTTCATCCTTGTCCAAGGTATCATTGAATAGAATATTGTTCAGTTTCCACGTATATGTGGGTTTTCTGTTGTTTTTGTTGCTATTGAAGACCACTTTTACTCCATAGTGATCCGATAGGAGGCATTGGATTAGTGTGATCTTCTTATATTTGTTGAGGTCTGTCTCGTGACCAATTATATGGTCGATTTTGGAGAAGGTACCATGAGGTGCTGAGAAAAAGGTATATTCTTTTGCTTTAGGATAAAATGTTATATATATATATGTATATATATATATATGTATATATATATATATGTATATATATATATATGTTAAATCTAATTGGTCCAAAGCTTCAATTCGTTTCACAGTGTCCCTGTTCAGTTTCTGTTTTCCTGATCGGTCCATTGAGGAAAGTGAAGTGTTGAAGTCATCCACAATTGTTGTGTTAGGTGCAAAGTGTGCTTTGAGCTTTAGTAAAGTTTCTTTAATGCATGAGGGTCCCCTTGTATTTGGAGCATAGATGTTCTGGATTGAGAGTTCTTCTTGTTGAGTTTTTCCTTTGACCAGCAAGAAGTGTCCCTCAGAGTCTCTTTTGATGACTTTGGGTTGAAAGTCAATTTTATCTGATATTAGAATGGCTACTCCAGCTTGTTTCCTGAGACCATTTGCTTGTAAAATTGTCTTCCAGTTTTTTAATCTAAGATAGTGTTTGTCTCTGACACTGAGGTGTGTTCACGGTTTTTCTGCCTGGTCACCTTTACCTATTATCATATACATATTTATATAAGTATGTTTTATTTTTACTTGGTGTGATTCAGTTGTATAAATAATAATCCTATTGTTAGAGTAACTTTTATTAATATAAAAATAATAACATATGCATAGTATATTTTCTTTTCACAATAGATTTTTTTTGCTTATTCAGAAATTTCAGAAAAATAATACATTTTTTTTGTGTGTGACTTGCCTTTTACTCTTGTACTTGTTACTATTGCTGTGACCAAACACATCACAGGAACACATTAAAGGGGATTTATTTTGACTCTGAAAAGACAAATTTATCAAGGTATTTTAGACATCGTCCAGCACCTAAGTTTCCTCTCATTTCTTGACAGATCGGGAAGCAGAGACAGGCTATAAGCTTCAGGTCCCCTCCCCTATATCCCTACTCCCACAAGGCAGACTTCTAATCTTAGAGGTCCTCACATAACAGCATCACCCGTTTGCAACGGAGCACTCAAATCATGATGTTAATGGGTACCTGTAATTTCAAATCATAATATGTCAATGTAATGCTTTTGGAGTTTATTACTGTATATATTATCATTCACACTTAAGATATTTTTAAAAAATATCTAGTTATAACTCACAGACCCCTAAATCTCTATTAATTTTTGATTAATTTTCCCTGTTCTTTTTTAATTGGATATTTTATCCATTTACATTTCAAATGTTATCCCCTTTCCCAGTGTCCCCTTATGAAACTCCCTATCCAATCCCCCTCCTCCTGCTTCTATGAGGGTGTTTTCCCCATCCACCTACCCACTCCTGCCTCCCCATGCTCACATTCCCCTACACTGAGGCATCGAGCCTTCGCAGGACCAAGGGCCTCTCCTCCCATTAATACCTCTGCTACAACTAGAGCTCTGGGTCCCTTCATGTGTACTCCCTTTGTTCTTCCAATCAGACTTTTTTTTTTTTTTTTTTTTTTTTTTTTTTACCAAATAACTTCATTTTGAGTAACCTGACTACTTGGGTGATTTTCCTAATTGAATCATTTAAATTAGAAAATAAAGATAGGAAATTAATGTATTAGTTACATGCTGTGATAGAAATTTACATGCTGTAGAAGACTGTTATTTTGATATCCTGACTTACATTGGCTTAATGTAGGAATTACTCATTTGAAGAAAGAGGAGAACATGGTTTTTGAGGTAGCAATAGAAATATATACAGAAGTCTGAACTTAAGAAAAAGCAAAGCAGTTTTAAACATGCCTCTGTAAATAGGCCATTTATTGGGTGCTGATGACTTCAAACTGCAAACATAAGGAAGTATATAAGCCTGGATGTGCCTCTGGTGAAATTCTCTTAACTCTCCTAAATTTTGCAAAAACAAAAAGAATAAAACCATGAATCACCTCCTAAGAAATAATATTGGCTAGAGATTAATTGCATCATAGGAGAATGCAGAAGATTGACATCATGATCAGACTCTCTTTGTCACAGGCTATTTCTGTTGTTTTTGTCAAAAATAATGTACCTTTTACTATTAAAAAAATTGTATATTTCTATAAGGTCTGTGTTATTTGTTTCTTCTTCATGCAGTATTGCCTAATATAAGCAATAAATTTATATTCTCTCCTTAAATTAAAGTGTATATTGTCAGTTTATTTCATACATTTTTTGTGGTTGTTTTATGAGATAGGTTTATTCTGTGTAGCCCAGGCTGTACTGGAATTCACTGTGTACATCATGCTGGCCTCAAACTCAGAGATCCAACTGCTCCTGCTTCCCATGTTCTGGGATTAAAGGCATATCATTACCTGGCATAAATTGAATATTCAAACTCCCAAATCATATAATAAAATTCTTCTCCTAAGGAATATTATGCATTAGTGGCTTTGCAAATAGATTAGTAATGCCAGCTGTTTTTAAAGGGAGACTCAAAGTCATTTCCATTGTTTTGTAATGTTTCTTGTGACTATAGATGTTGAATAAATTGCAATTCAAAGCGAAATATTTAAGAATTACTCATTTTTGGGTATCTTCAATGAATATTAAAAAATTACATGACAGTACACTATTTTCTTCCACATAACCTTTCTTTCATTACCAGTATCTGTGATTATCCTACAGTAGAATAAGTAAAGAAATTTGAAAGGAAAGGTACTAGGATTCCTTAATAATAAGAGTTACAATAAGTCTGTATTAAACAAGAAACTCCGTTGCAGCTAAACTGAAAGGCACATATGTCACTACTATAGAAAATAAAGTCTATAAATACACACACCACACACACACAAACACACACACTAAACCAGTTCTGATCAAGGTAATCATGTAGTTGAATGTTGAAACTAAAGTTTTCTGTAACTGGTTTGAATTCACACAGAACTCAAAGAAATATAGAGCATGGACATGTGTGTTATAATACATGCAATGAATAGCACTTAAAGCTGCAAATAGAATAGAGGAAAAAAGGAGTCAATGTGACATTAATATATGAATTTATTTTCATAGACCACAGAGGTACCTATAAACCTTTAGAAGAAAATAAAGATAACATACACACATATATTTTTATTTTTAAATAGTAACTATAAAGAACACCAAAATTTAATAACCAGAATATAATCAGATTAAAATGGATTAACAATGTCATTATACCAGAGATAATATATAAATTAATAAGCCTATTATTAAAATATGCAATGCCACTAGTTACCATGAAACTTCAAGTAATTAACTACAATATAACACCAAGCATTCAAGAAGTCAAACTAGGAAAACTCATTAAAATTAATAACTTAAACCATGAAAAGTATGGTTATTAATGAGTAACAACTGAAAAGATTATATTCTTTCAATAGAAAAATAAAATTTTGCAGGTTCTAATGGAGTTACTTATATATATCAAACATTCTTCATCAAGAATTTTGTTTCATAGGTACATACAAATTTTATTCAAATTTCCATAGCATTTTCATATTTAAAATATACTTAATTTGACATAATATATTTTTTCCCAAAAGATATTCAGCATCCTTATGATAGAATAGTACTCAGTAATAAAATGGGAGTGTATTATTGATACAACCATATGCCATTGTTTATTAATTTTCAAATTATTATGCTTTTAAATAATCTAAAATATTTCTTTGTTGAAGATATTTATTTACAATACTATTTATATAAATTAATATATAACTCTACTTTGCAACAAAATAAGATCACTAGCTGCCTGAAACTGATGTCAATAGAAGAAAAGTTAAAAAAAAATGGATTTTAAAAGTCTGACAATATTTTACAGGTGTTCATTGTTCTGTTGATTGTAATTTTAATTTCACAGGAATATATCAATGCCAACATTTATTAAATTATATCCTTTGAATATTTGCTCTTTACTGATGCTAATTATATTTCACTCAAATTGCATGAAAATGTAGCTACATTTGAAAATGTAAACATTGGGAAATATTGGCAGCTACAAAAAGAAAAAGATTCAACTTACACAGGTCCTCAGAATAAACAATGGTTCCCTGTTAAGCTTTTCTGACACAGAAATAAACTTTACTTTCATTTCCTAAGTCTTCCCATTCCAATTGATATAATATAGTTTTGCAATATATGATTTAAAATGGAGATTAGAGAGATAGTTTTTTAACCCAAACAGAAAAATGATAAAATCTTATGTGGTACAAATTCTTATCTAATTTAGTTCTAATGTTAGTTTGAGAATTTCTTAAGGGAATTTCATGTATGTATAATATAGGTTAAGTCAGAATGATTGAAAATATCAAGATATGCATGTAAGATTAAATGATCTCAGATGAGTTAGTCTGGAAATTGTGACAGTAAATTGCAAAAGAAGATTGAAAGCATTTTCTTTATTCATACAGAATAGCATTTTCTCCTAGTTTAGTATACATAAATTTTATTTAATCTTTTTTTTTTTTTTACAATACAGATATTATCTCCCTCCTGGATCACCCTCTGATGATCACATGCCTCCCGCCCCCATCTCCACAAGGATGTCCGTACCACCAACTCCCACCTTTCCAAACCTCCCCACTCCCTGGGGCCTCCAGTCTACTGAGGGTTAGATGCATCTCCTCTGACTGAGTCCAGACTGGCAGTCCTCTGCTGTATGTTAGGCCACTTTTTGTGAGCACTTCATAGCCTCAGTAATAGTGTCAGGCCTTGTGTGCTCCCCTTGAGCTGGATCCCATTTGTGGCCTGTTGCTGGACCTCCTTTTCCTCAGGCTCTTCCCCAATTTTGTTCCTGGAGTTCTTTCAGACAGGAACAATTATGTGTCAGAGTTTTTGACTGTGGGATGGCAACCCAATCCCTAAAATGACTCTTTTCTTTCTACTGGCCTTCAGGGCTTCAATCCTGTTAACCCAATCAATAGCTCATCATGTTCCCTCTTCCCATCCTTGTCCCATTTCCCACCTAGGTCCCTCCCTCTGTCCACTTCCCCTCCTATGATTGCTTTCTTTTCCCTCCCAAATGGGTCTGAGGTGTACTAACTTGAACCCTTCAGTTTCTTGACTTTTTGAGTTCTGTGGACTGTATCTTAGGTATTCTGTTTTTTTTTTTTTTTGGCTAATATCCACCAATTAGTGACTACATACTCTGCATGTCTTTTTGGGTCTGAGTTACCTCACTCAGGATGATATTCTCTTTTTTTAAAAAATATTTTTATTTTCTATATTCTTTGTTTACATGATTTCCCCTTTCCCAGATCCCCCCTCCCCATATGTCCCATAAACCTTCTTCTCTCCACCCATTCTCCAATCACCTCCCTCCTTTTTCTCTGTCCTTAAATTCCCCTCCAATGCTAGATCAATCCTTTCCAGGATCAGGACCTTCTCCATACTTCTTCATGGGAGTCATTTGTTATGCGATTTGTGCCTTGGGTATTCAGGGCTTCTGGGCTAATTAATATCCACTTATCAGAGATTGTACTTCATGTGTATTCTTTTGTGACTGGGTTACCTCACTTAAGATATTTTCCAGATCAAACCATTTGCCTAAAAATTTTGTGAATTCATTGTTTCTAATTGCTGAGTAGTATTCCATTGTGTAAATATACTACATTTTTTGTATCCATTCCTCCTTTGAGGGACATCTGGGTTCTTTCCAGCTTCTGGCTATTATAAATAAGGCTGCTATGAATATAATGGAGCATGCGTCTTTATTGCATGCCGGGGAATCCTTTGGGTATATGCCCAGGAGAGGTATAGCGGGGTCCTCCGGAAGTGTCATGTCCAGTTTTCTGATTTTCAAAGTGGATGTACCATCTTACAGCCCCACCAGCAGTGGAGGAGTGTTCCTCTTTCTCCACATCCTTGCCAACACCTGCTGTCTCCTGAGGTTTTGACCTTAGCCATTCTGACTGGTGTAAGGTGAAATCTCAGGGTTGTTTTGATTTGCATTTCCCTAAAGACTAATGATGTTGAGCACTTCTTAAGGTGCCTCTCGGCCATCTGAATTTCTTCAGGTGAAAATTCTTTGTTTAGATCTGTGCCCCATTTTTTAATAGGGTTATTTGGTTCCCTGGGGTCTAACTTCTTGAGTTCCTTGTATATATTGGATATTAGCCCTCTATCAGATGTAGGGTTGGTGAATATCCTTTCCCAATGTGATGGTTGCCATTTTGTCCTTTTAACAGTGTCCTTTGCCTTACAGAAACTTTCTAATTTTATGAGATCCCATTTGTCAATTCTTGATCTTAGAGCATAAGCTATTGGTGATCTGTTCAGGAACTTTTCCTTCTAGTTCCAGCCATTTGCCTGAAAAATTCAGGATGTCCTCTTTCTTAATAGCTGAGTAGTATGCCATTGTGTAAATGAACCACATTTTCTGTATCTATTCTTCTGTCTCAGTACATCTGAGTTGTTTCCAGCTTCTGGATATCACAAACAAGGCCACTATGAACATAGTTGAAAATGTGCCTCAGTGGCATATTGGGGTATCTTTTAGGTATATTCCCAAGAGTGGTATTGTTGGTTCTTCAGGTAGATCTATTTTCAATTTTCTGAAGAATCTCTAGATTGATTTCCAAAGTTGTTGTATCAGTTCACAATTCCACCAGCAACTGGAGAATGTTTCTCTTTCTCCATATCCTAGCCAACATATTGTGTAAATATATTTTGTAAAGATGTTGTGTAAATTTATTTGTAAAGTTGTTGTGTAAATTGATTTTGTAATGATATTGTGTAAATTTGATTTTATCAAAGAATATCTTGGTTTTTCCATCTATGTTTATTGAGTTTTGCTGGGTATAGTAGTCTGGGCTGGCATTTGTGTTCTCTTAGGGTCTGTATGAGACCTGCCCAGATCTTCTTGCTTTCATGGTCTGTGGTGCGAAGTCTGCTGTAATTCTGATAGGTCTTCCTTTATATGTTACTTGGCTTTTTCCCCCCCTTACTGTTTTTAATTTTCATTCTTTGTTTAATGCATTTGGTGTTCTGATGATTATGTGACAGGAAGAATTTCTGTTCTGGCCCAGTCTGATTGGAGTTCTGTAGGCTTCTTGTATGTTCATGGGCATCTCTTTAGGTTTGGGAAGTTTACATCTATAATTTTGTTGTAGATATTTACTGGCCCTTTAAGTTATAAATCTTTGCTCTCTTCTATACCTATAATCCTTAGGTTTGGTCTTCTCATTGTGTCCTGGATATCCTGGATGTTTGGGGTTACAAGTTTTTTGCATTTTGCATTTTTTTTGACTGTTGAGTCAATGCTTTCTATGGTATCTTCAGCACCCGAAATTCTTTCTTCTATCTCTTGTTTTCTGTTGTTGATGTTTGCATCTATGACTCCTGATTTTTTCCAAGGTTTTCTATCTCCAGAGTTGTCTCCCTTTGTGAATTCTTTGTTGTTTCTACTTCTGTTTTTAGATCCTGGATGGTTTTGTTCAGTTCCTTCACTTGTTTGTTTTTGTTCTTCTGTAATTCTTTAAGGGATTATTGTGTTTCTTCTTTAAGGGCTTCTACCTGTTGACACATGTTCTCCTGTATTTCTTTAAGCGATTTTTGTTTTTCCTTTTTAAGGTTTTCTACCTGTTGACACATGTTTCCCTGTATTTCTTTAAGGGAGTTATCTATGTTGCCTTGGTTTCTATTGGTAATGTTCTTGTGTTTGCCTTTTGCCATCTGGTTATCTTTGGTGTTAGGTGGTGTTGCTATCTCTGACTGTGGCTTGTCTGTCCTGTAATCCTCTGCATCTGTGCTCCTAGGAGACCTGTTTAAACAGGTATGTAGTTACTTCTGTAAGACTAGCTCTCTTGTAGTTGTATTTGGGTATGTAGCTCTGTGGCCCAGATCTGCTCTGGGTGCAGGCAGAATTCAGAAGACTTACTCCTGTCCCAGGCTGCTGCTCCTAGGTTTTTGTGTCCTCAGGGTTCCTAGCTGTTTCCTCTGAGGAGCAGGAGTGGTCCTACCTGTGTGTTTGTGGCAGATGATGGTCCCAAGCTGGAGACAGAAACAGGAAAGCTTCTGACAGAAGGTCTGGACGTGATCTTCTGAGAGGCACGTTTGTTTCTTTCTGTACTGTCAGGCCTCTTTGCACTCCTGGGTGATTAGCTGCCTCCCTGTGCCACTTGGGGATGGCATGCTGTGGCAGAGGATGGTCCCAAGCTGGAGACAGAAACCTGAAGGCTTCTGCCAGAGAGCTCCAGATGTGATCCTCTGAGCGGCAGGGCAGGTCCTACCTGTGCTGACTGTCCTCTCTGCACTCCTTGGTGCTTAGCTACCTCCCTGCGCCACTTGGATATGGTGTGTTATGGCAGAGAATGATTTATAGTTTTCTTTCGACATTCCTTTTTCTAAGATCTATTTTCAGCTACTCAATCTGTAAAAAGGATGCAAAGTTTCCAAAACATAAAGTAATTGTATTTATAAATGGTGGACAAAGTGAATTTTAAATGTCAGAATTATTATGTATTGATAAATTGTTTTCTTAATGCAACAAGCATTCCTTTTTCAACTGCCAAAGTTCAATAAGTTAATAAATATACTTACCACTCAAGTTTAAAGCACCCTTTCAGTTACTCTTAACTTCAGCTCATGATAGCCTGTCAATACCCAAATTGGAATTAGAATGTGAAATTCAGTCAACAATTTCAAACAGCTTATCTTGATTGACAATGATATTATATATTTTTCTTTAACCTTTTGAAAAACTGCTATATAAAAATTTTATGGCAACAGTTGGTAATAGAGAGTTGCATCATTTTTTTCTTTCTGTAATATGTTTAATCTATTTGCATTACTTTCTGACATAGTTTATAAACTGCTACAATAAATGCTTTGGCAATTCACTTTGAAAGAGCCATTACTGTCAAGGAGGTTATACCTAATCATACAAGGTGAAATATAGAATTAGAAGATTCAAAATCATATGTGATTATTAATTAGATTTTCAAGATTAGTACAGCTAATTCATAGTGTTTTGTAAATACTATAGTTCAACTTTCTATTCCTTATTAAAGTTTTTCATTCCTCTAACCCTATGTATTGGAGTTATCCTCTCCACTGCATAAATGTGATTAAGTTGAAGAGATATGAATTTAATCTGCAACTCTAGCATTATCCCTGTACCTTTTAAGAAAACACAACTGTGGTCTGATATAAGACTAAACAAGTTCTAGAAAGGCAAAATTTAATCAAGATTTGAAGTTCTTTAGTGTAGATGTAGGATTGGAACACACACATTTTAGTCATTTATCAAATATTGCCCACCAATTTATTCTCCACAAATAACCCTTGTTAACACAGAATGTAAAAAAACAATGAAATCATTTTCTATTAAAATATCTATTTGTTGGAAACGCCAAGCATAAATAAAATAGAAGTAATGGATAGCTTATGAGATATGTTCAGTTATTTGTAGAGAAGTATGTTGATGCTGATAATTAATTTTTAGGCCATCAGTATTACTTGTAACCTTTTAAAGGGTAGAGATATAGCAGCTCAAAGTAGCAATATTACTGAGCTGGACAAATATAAATGGTGACCATAGCACAATTTTGACAGGAAGGTCAACAGTGAACAGAAAAATGCCTGATATAGAAGATCTACCAATCAATTCATACATTAAAAAGCTCTGGGTAAGATATAAAACATTTCATTAATTCTCTGCCTAGAATTCAAGGGTATAAAGTAAAATTCAAAGTGCAAAGCCATCTTATTGAAAATACATTTTGAAACTTGTTTGAATGAAATAAAGATATTGTTAGAGAATGTTGTTTCTAGATTATTCCTTTAGCAATGAGAGATATGGAATCTATTCTGTTAAAAAGTCCACAACAGAGTACTTTCATATATTGTTCAAATAAATAACCAGTGTTGCAGTACAAAGTTCGATTCATTTCAACATACCACAGACTGCTAATGGTATGTTATTATAAAGAACTTTAAATATCGTGTTGCCTGTGTGTTCTCCTAACTCACAGCAGTGAATAAAATTATGTATGCCTATTTGCTTTATTTTTCCTGACAAATTACAATATAATACTGAACATATACCTTTCTGACACATGTCTATTTGTAATAAGAGAAAGGTAAAAACTGTGAATTAAAGACAACAAAAATTTAAAATCAAGCAATATGTTACTTGTGTTCCTAGAAAACAGTTGTCGACTGTGTTCACCTATTATGTTCCCCTTGACATTTAAAAAGAAGCTTGAGTCATTTTTCCCTGTGTTTTAAGAAAGGAAAAAATGTGTATTTGACTTTGTTGAGATAGAAAAAGAATGGAATGAGAAAAGATTTGAACAGATGATGAGTTATCCTCAGTCTACCTCTTTGCATATACTAAGCCACTGTAGTAGATTAAATCCATTCAGGTATGGGAAGATCAGACTAATCCATAACCCATAATGTTTGAGAAACATGAAGTCTTTGTACAATTACATGGCAGTTCTGTCAACGAAATGAATTGCTTCTGCTCTTGATGGAAAAGAGGAATTTGTAAATTCAGTGTTGAAATGTGCTTCTGAGTGTTCAGATGATGCTTATTACTGACTAGGGAGTATCCATGTGGACTTTTGATTTGGCATTTCTTTTGCCTGTAAAATAAGCTGTTTATTTTCTAATTACACATTTCATTTCTATCATACTTATGGGCTTAGCAGAGACTAAACTTACCTGAGACTTCAAGTTTTCCTTCATGATGAAATTATACCATAGAGCTGAAAGATCAAGTATAAAATAAACATCACTATTCCCATAGATATTAATTTGGGGGGATAACACACGTTAGGCAAGTCACTTGAAGCATAACACTTTTATGATCTACCTGCAACCATGCTTCCATAGATTTCATACTACATTCTCTTCCTCAAAATGCTAGGTATTCTGTATTCCTTGCCATGTTATATACTTTTCATAAAAAGTGCATGTTGACTACTGTCTTATACAAGTGATGCTTCCTATTTTTATTTTATTTTTTTTTAATTTACTTACATCTCAAATGTCATCCCCCATCCCAGTTAAACCCACTGTCCCCTCCCCTACTGCCCCTATTCCTATGAGGGTGCTCCCCCACCCACCAACCCACTGCCAACACACTGCCCTGGAATTCCCCTACAATGGGACATCAAGCCATAAAAGGATCAAGGCCCCCCCTCCAATTGATGCCAGATAACTCTTTTGTTACATATGCAGCTCTTAATGTAGTGAAATATCTTTTGTGTAGTACTACATTCAATTTGTTCAAGGTTATGCCTAGTGCATTAATTTTGCATACATAGCAGCTACATATAAAGTTGTTGTCTTGCTTTGTGTGGTGATATAGATTCTAAAATACACTGTAAGGCCTGCTGTGATACTGAATGGCATATCAGTATAAATAATGTCCTGAGAATCTCTACATGTATAGTTCAGTCAAGCTACAAAGAGAAGCTCAAAGTACAGTAGAATTAAAAGTCAACAGAATAGTGATAAAACATGATTTTCAATAATGATTAAAAGGATTAGGAGATGTGATCTTGGAGTAGGTATGACCTTGTTTGAGGAAGTGTCACTGACGCTGGGTGCTGGGCTTTGAGGTTTTCAAAAACCTATTCTTCTCTCTCTCTCTCTCTCTCTCTCTCTCTCTCTCTCTCTCTCTCTCTCTCTCATTCTCTCTCTCTCTCTCTGGGTGAGGATATGAAGTGCCTATCTACTATTCCAGTGCATGATGATAATAGACTAACCCTCTGAAACTGTAAGCAAGAACCATTTAAATACTGTATTTTATAAGAGTTTATTTGGTCATGATGTCTCTACACAGGAACAGAAATTACAAACATGGATATCTTACACATTATTGAAAAATGTATTTCAAATTATCAGATAACTTATGTATTCTTCAACACATATTAAAACTATAGCTCAATGAATCATCCAAACTTAGTCTGAGAAGGATCAATTAACACAGATGTAGTGATTAGTCCCCTAGATGGAGATAACAGCACAACTGGGTCAAAGTGTAGAGAATAAGAGATTGCAAATTGCTCTGCCCTAAAGGAACATATATTTCACCTCCCTTCTCTCATGATTAAGGAATCATTTTGGAAGAAAAAGAAGAATGTGAGAATGTGTGAATGACTACAAGGAAACATCTTCTAGACACAGCAGGACAACTGCACTTATGAACTCAAAGTATCCATGACAACATGACCAAAACCTGGCACAAGCCAGATAAGTTCCCAACACAAAGTTAGGATTTGGATATATAGTGGGGTTTGGATATATAATTCACTGGTAGTTGTGGAAGTAGTGGCATTTTTTAGCTTCTGGAAAATGGAGAGAACTTTTTCTCTAAGAGGGTATCCTCCAGTAAGGTGACCACTCTCTACTAGAAGACCAGAGATCTAAAAATATCTGGACATCAGAAATTAGTCTTGATGAGTTAAAAATAAAATGGTAAAAATATTCTTGCTCTCTTGCCTCTCTCTCTCTCTTACCTCTTGTTCTTTCTTGTTCCCCTCTCTCCCATTCCCTTCCCCACTCTCTCCACATGTTTATGGCCAACCTCTACTTTTCTCCTCCTCCTCCTCCTCCTCCTCCTCCTCCTCCTCCTCCTCCTCCTCCTCCTCCTCCTCCTCCTCTTTCTCCTCCTCCTCCTCCTCCTTCTCCTCCTCCTTCTCCTCCTCCTCCTCCTTCCTCTCTGTCTCTCGGTCTCTCTCTGTCTCTCTCTGTGTCTCTGTCTTTCTCTGTCTCTGTCTCTCTCTATCTCTTTTGCTCTCCTTTCTTTGCCTCTACTACCTTCTTAACTGCCCTCCTCATACCCTGAATAAACTATATTCTATACTACAATTATTTTTGAAAAAAGCATAAAAAAACTAGTGGGTAGGGAAGGGGCACATAGATTTGGAAAGAGTTGAGTAGGGGGAGAATATGACCAAAAAATATTATATGACATTCTCAAAATCTAATAAAACCACAATAATTTCTATCTGAATTTTACATGCTTATTCTTTCAAACACAGATAAGAATGACTCTCACCCCTCATCAACAAAATTCTTAAAGACTGATACCATTACAGAAAGGCACAATTTTCCAAAGTACAGAACGTAACTATTGACCAACCACGTTTGTATATCTATAACATGACCATTAAAATAATGAAGGATTTTGGGGACATTGCAGAAGACAGTGAAGGGTGAGGATAATAGTGAAAAGAATGTAAGAAACACAAGACCAAGAAGACCATTCCACTATTTCACCTTCTAGACAATATAAGCAGGGCATTATTGACATGAAATCTCAATAATGTGGCTGCCGAAACAAGATCTGAACAATAACAATTTTTGTATTGCTTTTTTTCTTTTTATTAGATATTAGCTTTATTACATTTCAAATGGCATCATCTTTCCTCATTATTCCTCCAAAAAACCCCTATCCCCCTGCTTACCAACGTCCTGACCACTTTCCTAACCTGGCATTCTCCTACACTGAGGTGACAAGCCTTCATAGCACCAATGGTCTCTTGTCTCATTGATGTCTGAAATGGCCATTCTCTGCAACATATGTAGCTGGAGGCATGGGTCCCTCCATGTGTACTCTTTGGTTAGTGGTTTAGTCCCTGTGAACTCTGGGGGTACTGGTTGGTACATATTATTGTTCCTCCTGCAGGGCTGCAAACTCTTCAGCTCCTTGGGTCCTTTCTCTTGCTTCTCCATTGGGGACCCTATGCTCAGTCTGAGAGCCATGGGTATTTTGATCTACTTCCCAATAAGTATCAAAGTATCCACACTTTGGTCTTCCTTGTTCTTGAACTTCATGTGGTCTGTGAGTTGTATCTTAGGTATTCCGAGCTTTTGGGCTAATATCCACTTATCAGAGAGTGCATACCATATGTGTTCTTTTGTGATTGGGTTATCTCACTCAGGATGATAGTTTCTAGCTCCACCCATTTGCCTAAGAATTTCATAAATTCATTGTTTTTAATTGCTGAGTATCACTGCATTGTGTAAACATACCACACTTTCTGTATCCATTCCTCTCTTGAGGGACATCTGGGTTTGTTCCTGTTTCTGGCTATTATAAATAAGACTGCTATGACCATTGTAGAGCAAGTGTCCTTATTACACGTTGGAGCATCTTCTAGGCAATAGTGTTAAAAACTGCATGGTATTGGTACAGTGACAGGCAGGAGGATCAATGGAACAGGATTGAAGATCCAGAAATGAACCCACACACCTATGGCCACTTGATCCTTGACAAAGGGGCTGAAAACATCCAGTGGAAAAAAGATAGCCTTTTCAACAAATGGTGCTGGTTCAACTGGAGGTCAGCATGCAGAAGAATGGGAATTGATCCATCTTTGTCTCCTTGTACTAAGCTCAAATCCAAATGGATCAAGGACCTCCACATAAAGCCAGATACTCTGAAGCTAATAGAAAAGAAACTGGGGAAGACCCTTGAGGACATCGGTACAGGGAGAAAGTCCCTGAACAGAACACCAATAGTCTATGCTTTAAGATCAAGAATTGACAAATGGGACCTCATTAAATTGCAAAGTTTCTGTAAGGCAAAGGACACCATCAAAAGGACAAATCGGCAACCAACAAATTGGTAAAAGATCTTCACCAACCCTACATCAGATAGAGGGCTAATATCCAATATATACAAAGAACTCAAGAAGTTAGACCCCAGAAAACCAAATAACCCAATTAAAAATGGGGTACAGAGCTAAACAAAGATTTTTCACCTGTAGAACTTCGGATGGCTGAGAAGCATCTTAAAAAATGCTCAACTTCATTAGTCATCAGGGAATGCAAATCTTCTGGGTATATAACCAGGAGTGGTATAGCTGGGTCCTCAGGTACTAATTTATCAAATATTTGGAGGAACTGCCAAACTAATTTCCAGAGTGGTTTTACAAGTTTGCAAACCCACTAACAATGGAGGAGTGTTCCTCTTTCTCCACATCCTGTCCAGCATCTGCTGTCCCATGAGGTTTTGATCATGGCCATTATAACTGGTGTGAGGTGGAATCTCAGGGTTGTTTTGATTTGCATTTCTCTAGTGATTAAGGATTTTGAACATTTATTTAGGTGTTTCTCTGCTACCAGGTATTCCTTAGTTGAGAATTCTTTATCTCTGTACCCCATTTTTAATAGGGTTATTTGGTTCTCTGGAGTCTAACTTTTAGAGTTCTTTTAGATATTGAATATTAGCCCTCTATCAGATGTAGGATTGTTAAAGATCTTTTACCAATCTCTTGGTTGCTGTTTTGTCCTATTGACAGTGTCCTTTACCACATAGGAATTTTGCAATTTTATGAGGTCCCATTTGTCAATTCTTTATATTAGAGCATAGGATATTGGTGTTCTGCTCTGGAAGTTTTCCCTTGTGTGTAGGTACCCGAGGCATGCAAAGCTTGTGATGCCATAAAAGCGACAATTAAGACAATGTATAGGTCTGTTGCCAAGGCAACAGCTGCTGTTTACCCAGAATTCCATAGCCTACCTTTACCTGTAATTATGTCACATATAACCAGGCAGCGCTTCTTCCCCGTTCTCTTTTTCTCTTCTCTCTTTCTCTCCTTCCTTCCCGCCTGCTACCCCTTCCCTATCTTAAATAAAGTCCCATATGGAACTGTTTGGCCTGGTGTATCTCATTGTAGCCCACGACTCCACCGCATCCCCTTGTGCGGTGTGGCACGCACGCGCGAGCAAGTGCTGCAAGCAGACAGGACATTTGCGCAGAAACCAACACTGTGCCCATGTGCTTCAAGTTCTTCCCCACTTTCTATTCTATTAGATTCAGTGCATCTGGTTTTATGTGGAGGTCCTTGATGCACTTGGACTTGAGCTTTGTTCAGGGAGAAAGAAATGGATCAGTTTGCATCCTTCTGCCAGCTGACCCAGCACCATTGGTTGAAAAGATTTTCTTTTTTTTTTCCTTTTGATGATTTTAGCACCTTTGCCAAATATCAAGTTACCATAGGTGTGTGGGTTCATTTCTGGGTCTTCAATTCTATTCTGTTAATCTAACTTCCTGTCATTGTACCAATACCATGCAGTTTTTATCACTGTTACTCTGTAGTATAGCTTGAAGTCAGGGATGGTGATTCTGCCAGAGATTCTTTCACTGGTAATGTTTTTTGCTATCATGAGTTTTTTGTTATTCCAGACATATTTGGAAATTGCTCTTTCTAACTCTATGAAGAATTGAGTTGGAATTTTGATTGGGGATTTATGGGCATTTTCACTATATTAATCCTGCCAATCTATGAGCATGGGAGATCTTTACATCTCCTGAGATATTCAATTTCTTTCTTCAGAGACTTGAAGTTCTTGTCATACAGATCTTTCACTTGCTTGGTTAGAGTAATGTCAAGATATTTTATATTATTTATGACTATTGTGAAGGCTGTCATTTTCCTAATTTCTTCCTCAGCCTGTTTATCCTTTGAGTAGAAGAAGGCTACTGATTTGTTTGAGTTAATTTTATGAACAATGACAATATTAAGTGACATGCCTATATTAACAGGGAAAGTCTTGAGTTTCGAGACCTAGATGAAGATGAATATCTACAGGAAATTCCTGCCTTCTGGCAGAAAAAAATTCTTTCCCAGGGAAGAATTCCCTAATTGGTTAGCCAATACCAAATGAATAGCTCTATAAGCATATACATATATGAAACACTAAATAGATTCAGCAGGCTACACACACATACATATACACACACCTACACAAAAACACATACACACACATTGTGTAGTTATAATAATTAAAAGCCTAAGAGACCATGAATCTGAGAGCAAGTAGGGTAGGATACAGAAGAGTCTGACAGAAGGAAAGAGGGAAAGGTGACACAATTATATTTTATTTAGAAAATCTTAACAGTTTTTAAAAGTTTATCAAAGCTGGACATGTCAAGAATTATCTTTTCATCCTCTGCACAGGACTTGACATATTATAGATAAAAATAAGTATTAAGAAGATGATGTTCCTGTACTAAACTAGCTCTTCCACAACTACTGTTTGTAATTTTTTTAAAGTATCAAACTTGGTTTTGTAAAACTGCAACTATTCTGTTAATTGGAATAAGAAATATGATAGGATTCTTTAGTCTCATAATACTCACCTCTCTTTTACAGGTCCTTTGCACATGTATTCTGGTTCTAGTTTTGTTTCTTATGGGATTTCTGTATGTGCAATTGTGTATGGATACTTTTGTATGTTTTTCTTGAGCTTTTTCTTTGGCTCCATTTCTTCTGTTTCTTTATTTGTGTACACCTAATTTTTTTTGGTTGTGTTTGTTCGTCCTTTATTTTTCAAGGCAAGGTTTTACTGTATAGCCCTAGCTGTCATGGAAATCACTCTGTAGACAAGATTGGCTTCCAACACACAGAGATCTATCTGTCTTTGACTCCAGAGTGATAGGATTTAAGGAATGGGCCACCATTGCCCAGCACTATGGTTGATTTTACTTAATGCATGTATTATTATTATTATTATAATCATCATTATTATTATTATCATTATCATTATAGGCCTATTTGATTGCTAATGAAAGAAGAAAAAAGCATTTGAATTTAACTGGGTGAAACAGGGAGAACCTGGGAGGAGTTAGAGGAGGGGTAAGCATAATCAGAACATATTGTAATAAAAACCTATTTTTCAATTTTAAAAAGTGACTACAGACATATATAATACATATTTAAAAATATAAATATTATACATCTAAAACAAAAAATATAACTGCTTAATGAATAAGTTAACATGCCTCTATCATAAAAATGGCAGAGTAGAAAAATGTGATATTTGATCCAAGGTCATCTCATTCCATAAATGATGTACTCTCTGTAATTCCCAGAAAGAAAGTTGGCCCCATACCCTTCTCCAAAAACTGTGGTAGAAAATGTCTAGACAGTTCTTAGTGTATCACCTTGTTTAACAGTAGAAATTAGTCTCATTGCAATTGTGAATAATAAATAATTTATTACAATTTGATTAATTACATATAGAAGTCCCTAAAAAGTTATCAGATCTGGTCTTAGGAATATCACAGAAGTAAAAGACCTTCACATTTTGTCTTAATTTATTTTTATCTAATTGTTTTCTAGCCTCAAATATTGTGATATACCACAACATGTAGGATAACACAAGAAAAGATACTATATGATTTATAAACCTGTATATTAAGGCCTCTAAAACATTAATTTATGCTTCACATGAAACTTTAGCATAGTTTTGGATTCCCATGAAATTTCATACAGAGAGTAATATTTGAGATAAATATGAGGAATATAATATAGCTATGAGATGCTAAAAATGAGAGCATCTCTAGACAGGGATAATTTATTGTTTCCTGAGAGTGAAATTATATTAATATACTAACTTGCTATATCAAGTTGTTACTAATAGTGTTGAATAGCACAGAGGTAAAATAAGAGACCATGATCTGGAACCTGAATGGTTCTAAGGTCCTCTTTCCCAATTGGGTCTTGATCTATCAGTAAAGAAAGTTGGTGGCCAATTGCTAGGCAGAAGGTATAGATGGGATTTCTGGTTCCCAGGATGAAAACGCAGATGCAAGGAAGGAGAGAAGATTTGGGCTTTTTTTTTGGGGGGGGGTGGCCATGCTTTGGAAGGAGAGGAAAAGCCAGCAACCATGTGAGGTCTCAGGAAGAGCTGAGGCCCATGGTCACTAATACAGGCTGGTGCAAGAGATATTTGAAAGGGACTAGGTGGGACTAGATTGTGATGTTTAGAGCATGTGGGAGGAACAAGGATAAAGATATTCTTAAGGGCAAGCTTTTTCAGGTGGGAGATAGCTGTGCCCAGCAATCGTGTCTTGATGCAAGTTGAAAAGGAGCAAACTATGTGTGTGTTTTGTAGGCAAATTCAAGGGAAACCAGGTAGAGGCTGGTAGCACTGCTGATCCTGAAGCAAAGGCCACACAACAGGAACTGAATATGAACTTCATGCATTTTCATTACATTCTGAGTCACATTAAAATTGCACTGTCATCTTATTTCCTATATTTCCAGTCAATACAGCATTTGTTGGCAACATTAAGAAAAACATAAAATTTGAAAATTCCAATATTTGAAGAGGAAGCACTGAACAGTTGTGATCTAGAACATAAGACAACTAGTAATAGAATTGTCACCAAGGCTTAAGATTTCATGGCATACCTGTTATTCATATTTCAAAGAGCAAACATTAATACTTATGTAATGGTGTGTTTTTTTGTTATAATGAATGTTGCTATTAATAAATCCATCATGAATTAAAAACATGATATTTTAAAAACACATTTAATATAGATAAGGAAAAATATCACTATAGATTTTTTTACTAGAAATATATTCAAAACACCTGTATTAAACTGTAATTATGAAAAGTTTTATGCAGTATGTATAGAAAAATGTTGGTTATCTCATGTAATTTATGGAATAACTATTTCAAGAAAAAATACAGGCAACACAGCATACATCACCAAATATTTATGCCTGTGATTTTTGTGAGGCATTTGGCTTGATCCAGCTACTCAATATATTGAGGAAATTGTAACTCATATTACTAATTTAGGAATATATACAATTCAATTTTTTAAATGAAAGTTGAACTTAATATATCTAGATATTGCATCATCAAAAAGCTTTACATTTGAATTCTTATCCATGCGACAATCTCTATTAATTTTAGGCTTATGTCTGAAGCCTATCATAATATTCTATGAGAATACAAACCTATTATAATTATTATCAAGTTTGTTATTGTATAAACTAGTTACAATTTCCAAATGACACCCAATATAGAAGCTATTTCTTTTATCACCATAAGTTGATGGCAAAGTAGTAATTTATTATAGGAAATAAAACCTGAGATACCACTATATTCTGAAAGAGAGTGTTCTTTCTGAATTATGTTTAGTAATGTGTTATTAAACATGAAGTACTATATTACTATATGTAAGTTTATAATTTGCTCCAAAATTTGTATAATGATATTTTCATTTTTGATTTTGATTATATTCTTAATTAAAAGCTTCCCATGTATAAAAGCAAAACCTAGTATTTCTAATTTTGCTAAATAATAACAATAACTGAAACATAAAATATAAACTAATTATTACAGAAAATGTAGGTAAGTCACTTAAAAATGGGTAAAGGCTAAGCGGATCCTAGCTCTCAGAGATTTTAAAATATTCATTATGAAATTTTGAAAATGTTCTTTATAAAATCAACTTCATAAAATTTTAGAATTCTCATATGTATCATTGTAATACTTTATTTGAATTGAGAATAAATAGAATCATAATAGTTAGCTAATTGAAAACCTATATTAAAAGCTTGGTATTGTAAGGATTTTTTTGTTGCAAAACAATTCTAAGTGACTGATTCTACAAGTGTTGACACTTAATAAGTTATTCTTGTATAAACTGAAATATTCCAGGATGTAGTTTTGTTATATAAGAAGAAATTATTTTATTTGCTATGACTTCTGTCTAGTCTCTTGAGGTTGGAAGTAAGTAGTTATGGCTGAAGAAGTTGAGAGCTTCAGAGAAATTATCTTGCTTCAATTTTCACAAATATTGAAATGTCAAAACCTCCTGTATCTTTATACACTATCCCAACTTTGTTATAATTTCTGTACCCATGATCAGGTCATTAACTCAGAAAAAATTACAACACAGCCAGGAAAACAAGAGCATAATTATTTTGGTTTCCTCAATTCCCTGTGAACTTTGAAGTGATCTATGCTGATATAATACTACAGCATCAGTTAAGTATAATATATCATTTCCTGCCAACTTTGTGAATAGTGTAATGATTTAAGAAATGAAGCACTCTTAATTTTATATCACAAGTATAATGAACATAAATTTTCAATGATGCTAATTATCTTAGCTAAAATAATTTATTAAAGTATATTATTTCATAACTTTTTGAACATATATTGTTCTTGACACCATTTTAAATTCATTGTACAAAGTACATGAAGAACTGTATGCTGGAAGCGTAATTTAAATTCAAGAATATGGTGCTTTCTGAGCATGTCTGAGTCACTAAAAGGTAATACCCAAGCACAAGCAAAGAAGGAAAGAAGGAAGGAAGGAAGGAACTAAAGAAGGATGGAGGCAAAGAAGGGAGAATGATGGAGAAAAATGAAATCCATAAGAAACAAACTAGGTTTCCAGCACCAGGTGTGGATTCTCTTGTGTTGAATGGATCTTATTCACAAGGTGTGTATGTACCCTTACGATTGTGTGTGTGTGTCATCCTGGTCATCAATGTGTTTCACAAGTGTCACAACTTGGTAGGACTCTTGGTTACCTTCCAGTACCATCAAAGATAATCCTCAGGGAGGAAATATTCAAGTCAGTTCTTACAACCACAACTTTGCAAGACCATCATAATCCCTAACTAACAAGCAATCTAAATATCTGTCCTTTTCTCCACAGATAAGTGTAGACTTCAAGGAAAATTGTTTTTGTAACAGAAGGAGACTGTTAGAGAAAAACACAATCAATGGAAATATAGATATACAGCTCAGTCTGCCACACCTATAAAACACTACTGGTTCTATGGCACAGAAAACATTGTAGAAGGGTCAGAAGGATTCTAAGAGCTAGATGATAAGGGAGTTTTCTATGAAATTTTGCCTCCAACTAATGTCAAAGTTGCATCCAAAAAGTCTCATCAAGACTATCCAAACATGAGCTGGACAAGACAATAATAAAGACATTCCAAAGTGGATGAGGAAAAGCCCATAAGGCCTCAGTCTATAACAAAAATCTACAAGTTAATAAGGAATGTAGAGATCTTGAGAAGTAATGGTCCCTTAAAGAATATGACAACAAATGGTTATTTAATATCAAATGTTCAGCCCTGAGAATACAAATTCATGTAATAATGTACAGACTGAGCTGCTCTATTGAAGGATATATATGAAAAATGTGGAAAAAAAGAAGTCTTTTTTTTTTTTTTGCAATAGTGTAAGGATAATCATATGATGTGGTTAAGGTACTTCTCTCCTGTATTTTCCAATACCTGATCCTGCCTCCTTCTTTCCCTCTTCCTATTCTATTCCTCCCAAGTTCCTCCCTCCCTCTACCTCCTGAGATTATTTGGTTTCTGCTTCTATGTAGGATTGAAGCATCCATACTTTTCCTTCATCTTAAACTCTTTAGCTTGTGGGTTGTATTTTGGGTTATCTGAGCTTTTTGGCTAATATCAGTGAGTACCTACCATGTGAGTTCTTTGTGTCTGGGTTACCTCACTCAGCAGGATATTTTCTAGTTCCATTCATTTGCCTAAAAATTTCATTGAGTCATTTGTTTTCATTGGATATGTTCTTTATTTTCGTTTTAAATGTTATCCTGTATCCTCATCCTCCCCAGAAGCCCCTATCCCATTCTCCTTACTCCTGCTTCTATGAGGGTGTTCCATCACCCACCCACCCTTGTCTCCCTCCCCTCCCATTTCCCTACACTGGGGTACCAAGCCTTCACAGGACCAAGGCCCTCTTCTCCCACTGATGCCCAACAAGGCCATTGTCTGCAATATATGTGGCTGAAGCCATGCGTAGATCCATGTGTATGCCTTGGTTGATGGTTTAGTCTCTGGGAGCTCTTGAGGGTCTGGTTGGTTGATATTGTTCATCCTACGGGTTGCAAATCCCTTCAGCTCCTTCAGTGCTTTCTCTAACTCCTCCATTGGGGAACTCTAGCTCAATTCAATGGTTGGCTGAGAGCATCTCCCTCTGAATTTGTCAGATTCTGGCATAATCTCTCAGGAGACAGCTATATCAGACTCATGTCAGCCAGCACATGCAATGCAATCACTGGTAAGTGGATATTAATTTGCCCAGAAGCTCTGAATTCTCAAGACAAATTAGCATATCAAATGATACCCTAGAAGAGGGAAAGAGAGGGCCCTGGTTCTGAAAAGAGTTGATCCAGCATTGTAGGGGAGTACCAGGAGAGGGAAATGGGAGGGGGGTGATTGGGAAATGGGTGGAGGGAAGAGGGCTTATGAGACCGATGGGGAGGTGGGATCTGGGAAAGGGGCAAGCATTTGGAATGTAAACAAAAAATATGGAAAATAAAAATATAATTAATTAACCAAAAAATATTAAAAAGAAAGAAAATGCTGTCTTCTTTCCACTGGATGGTTTTGGCTTCTTTGTTAAAGATCAAGTGACCATAGGTGTGTGGATTCATTTCTGGGTCTTCAATTATATTTCATTTACCTACCTACCTGTCTCTATACCAATACCATGTGATTTTTATCACTATTGCTCTGTAATACACCTTGAGGTTAGGGATGGTGATTCTGCCAGAGTTCTTTTGTCCTTGAAAATAGTTTTAGCTATCCTGGATTCTTTGTTATTCCAAATGCATTTTCTAATTGCTCTTTCTAACTCTATGAGGAATTGAGTTGGAATTTTGATGTGAATTGCATTGAATTTGTAGATTGCTTTCTACAAGATGGTCATTTTTTCTATATTAATCCTGCCAATCCATGAGCATGGGAGATATTTCCATCTTCTGAGATCTTCTTTGTTTTTTTTTTTTCTTCAGAGATATAAAGTTCTTGTCATATGGATCTTTCACTTACTTGTTTTGAGTCAAACCAAGATATTTTATATTATTTGTGACTATTGTGAATGAGAAAGCAATATACAGCAAACCAATAGCCAACATCAAATAAAATGGAGAGAAACTTGGAACGATCCCACTAAAATCAGGGACAAGACAATGCAACCCACTCTCATCCTATCTATTCAATGTAGCACTTGATATTCTAGCCAGAGCAATCATACAACAAATGGAGATAGAAGGGATACAAATTGGAAAGGAAAAAGTCAAGATATCACTGTTTGCAAATGATATGGTTTACATAATCGATCCCAAAAATTCTACCAGAGAACTCCTACAGATGAGAAACAACTTCAGCAAAGTGGCTTGATACAAAATTCACTCTAACAAATCAGTAGCCTTCCTCTACTCAAAAGATAAATGGGTGAGAGAGATTATTTTAATACAATATTGGTGTGTGTTTAAAGTATCTCAAACCCAGAGTTTTATGTACATGAAGTATAGCAATATCATCACTGCTATTTGTGTGCTTTACAATATCATTACTTAGTGATTACTGGAAGTCAGCATGTTGTGGTGGGCAAGAGTAAATGAATGGTGGTTGGATATGATCAATGTACAGAGTTAATCTTATTAAATTTAATATTTATAGTTAATAAATTAATGGAAATAGACATGAAAGTAAATAATAAATTCCCTCTTGACTTATTGATTTTTATGATTGTTACCTTTTTTTTTTTATAATATGGAACAGTCTCTTGAAGGGCTTAGTTTACAGGAGACATGGCACATCTTCGTTACTATTCCTTCCAGATGTTCAGATTTTAATTTAGAGTTCATTTAGCCAATTTGAAATTTCTGTTGTGAACTGGCTATAATTTATTTTTTTTTATTTTTTTTTATTCGATATAATTTATTTACATTTCAAATGATTTCCCCTTTTCTAGCCCCCCCACTCCCCGAAAGTCCCGCAAACCCCCTTCTCTTCCCCTGTCCTCCCACCCACCCCTTCCCACTTCCCCGTTCTGGTTTTGCTGAATACTGTTTCACTGAGTCTTTCCAGAACCAGGGGCCACTCCTCCTTTCTTCTTGTACCTCATTTGATGTGTGGATTATGTTTTGGGTATTCCAGTTTTCTAGGTTAATATCCACTTATTAGTGAGTGCATACCATGATTCACCTTTTGAGTCTGGGTTACCTCACTTAGTATGATATTCTCTAGCTCCATCCATTTGCCTAAGAATTTCATAAATTCATTGTTTCTAATGGCTGAATAGTACTCCATTGTGTAGATATACCACATTTTTTGCATCCACTCTTCTGTTGAGGGATACCTGGGTTCTTTCCAGCATCTGGCAATTACAAATAGGGCTGCTATGAACATAGTAGAACATGTATCCTTATTACATGGTGGGGAGTCTTCTGGGTATATGCCCAGGAGTGGTATAGCAGGATCTTCTGGAAGTAAGGTACCCAGTTTTCGGAGGAACCGCCAGACTGATTTCCAGAGTGGTTGTACCAATTTGCAACCCCACCAGCAGTGGAGGAGTGTTCCTCTTTCCCCACACCCTCTCCAACACCTGCTGTCTCCTGAATTTTTAATCTTAGCCATTCTGACTGGTGTAAGATGAAATCTTAGGGTTGTTTTGATTTGCATTTCCCTAATGACTAATGAAGTTGAGCATTTTTTAAGATGTTTCTCCGCCATCCGAAGTTCTTCAGGTGAGAATTCTTTGTTTAACTCTGTACCCCATTTTTTAATAGGGTTGTTCGGTTTTCTGGAGTCTAACTTCTTGAGTTCTTTATATATATTGGATATTAGCCCTCTATCTGATGTAGGATTGGTGAAGATCCTTTCCCAATTTGTTGGTTGCCGATTTGTCCTCTTGATGGTGTCCTTTGCCTTACAGAAACTTTGTAATTTTATGAGGTCCCATTTGTCAATTCTTGCTCTTAGAGCATACGCTATTGGTGTTCTGTTCAGAAACTTTCTCCCTGTACCGATGTCCTCAAGGGTCTTCCCCAATTTCTTTTCTATTAGCTTCAGAGTGTCTGGCTTTATGTGGAGGTCCTTGATCCATTTGGATTTGAGCTTAGTACAAGGAGACAAGGATGGATCAATTCCTGGCTATAATTTATTAATACTGTCTTCCATCAATGACCTTGAATATTAAAAAAAATGGGAACAAATTAGTTTTACTTGGAAACTTGTCCCTATATAAAAGAACCATTTTGGATGTAGTTTTTAATAGCCAGAGAAAACCACTATTATCATGTGGCATGAACAAAGAGAGTAGAAGTACCAAGGTACCATATATAGTGTCAACACCACTTTCTCAAAAACCTGAAGGTCTCCCTCTATGCCTCACATTCTTGTGTTCCTAAAATGTTGTAGTCATGTGATTCTGGGCTCAAGTACATGGCCTTTAGAGGATATTTAATATCTTAAGAATTTCATTAATTGATTGTTATGTATCTGGACTGGCATTGACCAACTGTATAGTGAAGAACTGTATAAAGTGGTTACATTATTTTCTAGCTCTCTGGTCTTGGGTCTGTTAGTATGGTAACCCAAACTATTCATTGTCATCTATCTGCTCTGTTCTCAGAATCTGTTAATGTTATTTTACTTGGAAAAGAGAAATTAATAAATGCAGTTACAGGTATGCTAAATTAAAGGGGGGAATTTCTGCTCAAAATTAAGTCACCTGGTTGAACCTAATTTAGTCAGAATTTTCGCAACCTTAGCAGAAAAGACAGATAGATAAATCCAATAAGTTTGAATCTTGGGCAAGTCTAAAATCCTATCACTGAGGGTACATTGAAAAAGTATCATAGCTCACAAATTTTCTTTCTTTTTTATTAGATATATTCTTTATTTACATTTCAAATGACTTCCACTTTCCTGACTCTCCCCTCCCTGAAAGTCCCATAAGCCTTCTCCCTTCCCCTGTTCCCCAATCAACCCCTCCTAATTCCCTGTCCTCCACTGCTGCATCGAGCCTTTCCAGGAACAGGCGCCTCTCCTTCCTTCTTCAAGATCCAACCTCAAGTAAGTTTACAAGGTTTAAGGGTATATAACTCATTGTTACAGTGCTTGCCTGGAATGATCATGCTCCTTAGATACATGCCCAGCACTGTAATAATGGACTAGACCTATGATTATGTGGCATGAATACCTATCAACAGAAACAATGACCATAAAAGGGGACTTTCCCATGAAAGTCTTCAGCTAAGGAAAACTAGCTTATACCTTCTTTGATCATAGCATTGTTAAACAGCTAAGCTTTTTATCTGCTGAGTTGTGAGTAAAGAAGAAATTTGTATTGCCTTAAGCCCTGTAGATGTAACTATTTGGTGCCAGCAATAGAAAATTAACACAGTTATTTTCCTTCTTTAAATTTCTGTTTGATAAAATGTGTTATTGTTTAGCTTAAGAGTTGTGACAGGTAGAATTTTCTGTAAAATAAAGTCCTTAGCCATAATAGTTGAAAAATGTTTTATGAAATACAATCAGCATGCATGCTGTTTTAATAAGAAAATCAATGTCTAAAATGTCTCTGCATGTACACCTTTTCTTTTTAAATATCAAAACTGATGAAGTTTTTAAACTTCCTTTTCTAAGCATAGGAAAAAATGACTAGGGTTGCTTTATAAGTTTGATATGACATCATAGACTTTGGAAAACAAATTACATTATTTAGACTATTATTCAATTATCTCTTGGGCAGGGTACTCACTGTTCTCCTTGAAAACTGTAAGATATAGATCATATATGTTTGTCAAACATATTACATTTATTGCCTTCCATTTGTCCTATCAATTAATTTTGCTAGGAATTGGGTTAATGAGAGGTGGAACCTCAAAGAAGAGTTGTGCTAGAAGGAAATTGGTTGTATTTTCTTCTTTCTGTGTATTAGTACAGAAAAATAAACTTTAAAAAAAACCACAGTAATCAAGCATGAAGATTGCTTACAGTTCCTATAAGCACATCAGAAAATAGGTAAAATGAAACAAAACAAAACAAAACAAAAATTCTTCTATGAGTATCTCTGGTTAATTTGGGGTGTAGTGAGGATTTTTCTGATTCCTAGTTCTGTAAAACTATCTTTGCTAACTATAAATTCCAAATCTAATGAATCTTCACTTTATCTATTCCTTCTTGTGACATTATTATGCAGTGCTGTGCCTTTTTATTGGAAATTCTCTTTTATTACCTGTCACAGCTGCCGCATAGATCACATAGCCTAATTCCCTACTCAAAATAATCAGGAGCTTCATTTTAGAGTTGTGATTATCTAAATCACCTCTGATGGTCATTACAGATGCTTGGGTCTAGATACACACGCTTGTCAATTTGGCTTTCATCCAATTAAGTGTGCTCATTTTTATTTTGTTAAGTTTCTGTCAGTGGCATAAAACATTCTTATATACTGTGGTTCATTTCATACAGGAAGAATATTGCTTATTTTCTTGTAAATGAATTTATGACAAACTTAATTTTGTTGTTTTTGTAATTGGCCTGGATGCTTTTAGCAACATCTGCTTTTGAAAGTGCAATCCACAGAAGAGTATCTTTCCATGATGAAATTTGGCTAGGGCATATTACATCAGGGAGCTTGATTAATTTCTAGTGCTTTAGTAAAATACCTTCATGTAATCTGAGCTACTTGTATATGTAGAGAGAGGTTTGAATGACCTGGAAAAGTAGCAGAAAAAATACAACTGACTGTGATTTTAAAGTATTCACTTTTCCTCTCGGTGGTTTTTCATCTGGAAGAAAGGGGGAAATGTCCCATATATTCCTTTACCCTAAAACTATACTGATTTTCTATGGCAGGGTAAATGTTTTTAACCTAATCTCTTGCCCTTTAGGAGCAGAGAAAAATTGACTTATACAATATTCAGCAGCTTTTCCTTTGTCTCTCAGCATCATAGTGATAGCACAAACAGTAGAGATTTTAAGAGGAATAAAATGAGAGCCACATTATCATTGGACTCATGCCTGTCATTCTAAAACAAGCTGGAAAAATTCTATAATTTCAAGTATCATTGAAAACCTCCCAGAGGAAACAGGCTTCTTCCTTGTGGATTTAAAAAGTACTCATATACAGTTGAAGACCATTAGGCAAATGATCAAATGAAATTTTATGCACAGAATAGCATTAACCAATAATAAAATTTTAGGGAGTTCAGTAATGCATGCAATAAAATTATTGGAAATACAAGCGCCATAAGATCTCTTACACAGGTTACCAAAAATGAAGGAGTTGTCAAATTACTTTCCCTTGATTTAGTGTTATAGATGAATAAGAATGCATGGAACAAATACTTAATAAGCCCATTACTCTTCTACATGTAATATTGACATCCAGAAACAAAACACTCAGTCTACAAAATAGGGAAGGTACAATTTTTTGAAGTGTCTTATCCTAAATACTAGCAAATATATATATGTGAGATAATAAATTATGTTGTGTGATGAACTTCTGCAAAGACTTTTTACAAATTTCATAAAATATAAGTGCCCTAACTGATTGAAGACCTTCACAATTTAATATTGAATTCTTCCTATACTTCTATTGCTTACCTTACATTTAATTACTAACTTTTTTGTTTGGCATTGCTTCTCTTCAAGTGAAATAGCATACCTATTTCCATTCAAAATTCACTACTCTATGAGTTATCCAGGTGGTACTTTTTCCAGTCTCCTTTGGCACTTAAAATAGTTCCTATTATATTATTTATTTTATTTTCCATGTCCAAGACAGATATAGAAGCTTAGCCTTGTGTATAGGGCCAAGTTCTCAGAACAATATTTAATGCACATTTGATGCTTGATAATATACAACTTGCTCTTTTATTTAAGTAACAGCCAAATGTCTGAAGAAGCAACCTATCCTTCAGTTGATGAAGGATCTTCATATATCATGCAATACTTTTAGGTTTTCATTTATAGAAGTTGAGTGCAAAAATATGTTTTTGTTTTGTTTTGTAAAGAGAATCCCATCGTGCACTTCAAACTGATTTCCAACTCCTTAATAAGAAAAGAAGGAATGGGAAAGCAAGATGACAAGGAGGGGAAGAGTTAATGAGACCAATAAACAGAGAAACAGAGGCAGAGACAGAAAAAGAAAAGAGACAAACAGAGACATACAGAGATATCATACTGTTTCAAAACCAAAGTTAGCTAGAATTAATGTCATATTATTAAATCCAGCTCACAGTAGGAGCTTTTAAAGTAAAATATTGAACAAATTTTGTAGTTTCTAGTCATTGGCAGCTATTAATCTGCTTTTATCCTATATATTACCTGTTGCTCTTCATCTTTTCTATATGAACATGAACTCCCTGAGAGTAAAGCCCTACTTCTTGTTAATCATGGAGTGCATGCCTTCTACTAGAAGCATACCTTGCACCACCTGGTTTTTAAATAAACCTTTCTGGAACTCATAAATAATGGTAAATGAATGACTTCAATTCAAAAATGACTACTCTTTTTGGTTTGTCTTTTTTAATTGATAATATTTGTTCTTTGATATATATATATATATATGTATATATATATATATATATATATATATATACATATATATATATATATATATTGTTTACTTTTACCACCAGCTTCCCTTTCCACTCTCACCCTTTTCATCTCTCTTCTTTCTACAAACCCCCTACACATTCATGATACTTTACCTTCTTTCATGGTCCACTAATTTTATCCAGGATTATTTCCTTAGCCACTTCTTTAGATCTATTCACCAGAGTCTGGTGGAGTTATCATTATACTTACAACTAAAGACAGTAACTGTCCTATAGAATGAAATATTTAAAAATGTAATTCACATTATTGCCATCAATGCACCAGTGGGCCTTGTTTTCATCTCATGGAGACTCTGACTCAGGGCTCCAAAATCTCTTCACACAGCTCCCTAAGTTCCCACTGGGAGCTTGGTACCATGCCAGCCCCATGCTGCAAATTTCCCACTGCTTTTTAGGGTGCACTTCCTGCAAACCCATGCTTTGTTGCCATACCTTTCTCTCTAGAAACCAGTTGAGCCACCGCCTGAAGGAAAACACCACACAAACTTAGTTCAGAATCAATTGTAACTCCATCACTAGGTGCAACAACTAATATCCTAATTTATAAGCCATTCTAAGTTAAGTCCTCTGGTAATGGATCCAAACGGATCCACCACCTGAAACAGGGTTTCCACTATTTACATTTTCATCTCCATGTTCCCTCCCTAAAGCTAATCCTTCTCTCCTCTTACTCTGTCCCCATAATGACCTGGAAGTCTCACATACTCACACAGTGATTGGTTTCTCTTTTCATTAGAAGGGTCACATGAAGTCTTAAGTATGCGATTCACTTGTTATCCCAGGCAGCCTATCTTGGAGAAGCTGAAGTCACATCAAAATACAAATAGCACTAAGGCTATCCACAAAACTGTCCCTCCACTAAAATTCATCAGAAGTCAATAGTTCCATAGAGAGGAGTATTTACAGTCTGTTTGACAGGTGATACACTAATAAATACTGAAAATTTGAAGACAGGATATGATCTCTTCCTGTATGTTGTATGCTCTGTAGTCAAAGAACAAAACATGTATACAATGTTAGAGTGCAAAACATGTAGTAAACTTGCAGAGAATGACAACTTATTTCTATATGGAGTGGTCTGGGGAAAGTGTAATACAAAGTATGGCAATGAGCTCATTTTACATAGTCATGATTTAAATTTGGGAGATTTAAACCAAAATTGCTACAAAGGTGTATTTCTTGAATTTAAAACCATGATTTTATTATATTATCCCTCATTTCGTTTCTCTTTCTGTTACTGTGAGTCAAAAACAATGTAGGAAAGAAGGTTTATTTTAGTCCACGATTCCAAGTTATATTCTATAATTGCAGGAAAGACAAAGTGGTAACTTGAAGGGGACAGTCATATCCAGAGAGAGAATAAATGCTTCCATGTATGCCAGTGCTCAACTGGCTCCTTTTGACTCAATCTAGGATCCAGACCCTGAAATAGTAAATGGGAAGAGTTAGGCTGGAAAAAGAAGGATCAAGAAAGACTCAGTGAAGCAGTATTCGGCAAAACCAGAACAGGGAAGTGGGAAGGGGTGGGTGGGAGGACAGGGGGAGAGAAGGGGACTTACGGGACTTTCGGGAGTGGGGGGCTAGAAAAGGGGAAATCATTTGAAATGTAAATAAAAATATATCGAATAAAAAAAGAATGATGTATGAAGTTATCATAAAAGAGTAAATTTAAAAATATCAATTTGAAACAAAAGAAAAACAGAAAACCATAGGAGATTATACTTGGTAGGAATTATATCTTTTTTTGCAAACACTCAAAAATGCCTAGACCAAAAGAGTGCCCACCCAATTTACTCAATGAAGAAAATTCCTTTCAGCCAATCCCCCAAAACAGCACATTAGACAACTTCACATTGAGATTCCCTGCTCAGGTTAATTTAGATTGTGTCAAATTGACATGAAATTCAATGACCTTTTTTTTTTTTTTTGTGAAGAGTCCTGACAGGACTTGAATTCTGATGTGAAAGTAAGAGGGATAGAAAGAAAAACTTATGAATATTCATGCATATAATGATGTACTTTATATTATTTTTCTTCAAATAGTGGATATTGAATAAAGAGTTGCACACATGCTGTGCAAATATTCTACCACCAAACTTTTGCTGCCCTTCATGCATATATTAACCTACATGGAAATATTCGTAGCTCCAAGGTATTCTCAATTCTAATACTTTAGATTGCTGTATAGTCCATATTAGTTTCAAAGAGACTTGTTTTTTATTCCCTATTTGCAGCAAGGCCCTTAATCCTCTCTTGTTTATATTTATGTAGTATTGATTTCTTTCCTCGACATACAGTTTTTATCTTTGGGGAATATATTACAATCAAATATGATAATTGAATTTGGGAAAAAAGAAGCTGAACTATTTAGAAAAAACTATATCCAATATAGATTCAATGTCAACAGCTAAATGCATTTCTAGAAAAAAGAATATATATGTTGGAGTATTGGACTGTGTATAAATACACACCCTTGGGAGAAAATTCTTCAGATGAGGTGCATAAATTTGAAAGCCACAGGACTGGCTACATCACATTTTAAAATCTGAATTATATCCTATTTTGCAAAAAATCATTAACACCTAGGCCACACTTTTTAAAGTAATCTCATGTTTTAGTACATTACACTGGCTATAACAAAATGCTTTAGAACAAGTACATTATGAACAAAAGATAATCAGTGTTGATACTTCTGGAAGCTAGAGTGTCTGAAAATTCAGTAGTTGATAGTCTCACTGTCAGATTCAAGAATAGCACTTTGCTATTGCATCTTCTTATTTCAGAAGAAGTTAACACTATGGTTCCATATCTTAGAATGGGTGAGGAATCTCACTTTTAAGGGAACTAATCTTTTTTATAAAGGAGTTTTATGATTTAATCATTTTCCCAAAGCCTACATCCTTATACTAACACAATAAATGTTAAATTCCAGCAGGTAAATATTCAGGTACCCCAGATGCCATATTAGGTTGTGAGAAAATGGGTCATTTGATAATTACTTTAATGGATACAAATGGTAGAAAATGTCCAGTTCAAAGAACATTACACAAACAATTAGAGAAAATCCTAATGGGAATACCCTGAAAGATTAAGATTAAAATGTAGATATAGTAATGTTATAGCATCTGAGAACATCCTTGGTAAGTATAGGGCTAGAGTGTGACTGCCAGGAAAAGGAGCGACATTTAGGGTAATATGAGGATTTTGTCTTGTTATTCTGCTCATACTCCCCATTCTACATGCCAACTTTGGGCTTCCTCCTCTTTTTTGGTTAAGCCATCATGTACAATTTGTGCTGAGAAAATACTTGTAAGTATGTAGCCTTCACTTGATGTTCTCTGACAACTACATGACACATCCTTGAGGATACCTGACTTTTCTTCCAGCACCTATAAACTGTAGCTCTTTGGCTAGGGGTGTGACTGCACCCACCTACCCTCTGCATGCTAGAGTTTTGTCAATCCTGAGCCTACACAGTCTTAAACATAGTGTTATTAAAGGCAAAAACATAAGGATTATATAAGCTATTCTGAAACAAATATCCTTGACCACAGATATATATAAGAAGCATTACATCATTCTGAGGTCGAAAGAATTGCTGGGAACACGTTTGTGGAAATGCAATTTGTATAGGGGGATGACAAACACTCCTGATCATCTGGAATTATATATATATATATATATATATGTGTGTGTGTGTGTGTGTGGGTGTGTGTGTGTGTATAATATATACATATATATATGTATATATATAATATATATACATATATATGTATATATAATATATATATATACTCTTTCTTGTTTGAGTTTGATTATGACTTTTTAATTACATATATTCATGCAATATATTTTGATCATGTTTTCCCCTCCTCCTGGATTCTCCCCAACTTACTAGCCACCCAACTTTGTATTTTCATTCTCCTGCACATAGTCTCTCTCTCTCTCTCTCTCTCTCTCTCTCTCTCTCTCTCTGACTTTCAAAGGAAAACAAACCCAAAAACATCAACAACAACAAAACAAAACCCGCAAGAAATAAAAAGTCCCCACAAAATGAAAATCAAACCAAACAGGCCAAAGATCAATAAACGAAATATGTAAAATTAAGCCAAATATCTACAAAATTTCCATTGAGCTAATTTCAATTGACCAACCACCTGTGCATGGGGCCTTAACTAAAGTGTGGTTGATATACCCTGCAACACTCCATTGTGTGTACAGAGCCATATTGAGGTGTCATGTCACGTGGTAGGAACTTGACATTGGCCAAGGGCAAGGACAAGGGCAGGAATCTGATGTTAGGGCATAATAGGGAAGTAAATTACAGCAGGAATTTTTATCCCAGGGTGGAGTGCTCAGAGTGAACTTGACATTGATCAAGGTGAACTTCTCTCAGCCTTGTTGAGCAGGGAATCCTGTGCTAGTCAGGATCCTGCTCCACCTAGAGTGGAGTGTTCAGAGTGAAGGTTAAATTCATTGTTCCTCCAGGTCTATGAATTTCTGAATTAAGCAGGTGACCCACCCAGCTGCCTGAGCAGTGGAGCCAAGGACTGCCAGACTACTTCCCCAGAACTCAGTCCAGAGTCTGGGTGGAGGGGCTTGCCCAAACTGTTAAATTGTCTGACTGCCATTAAAGTTGGGGCCTTGATTGGTAAACTATGGTCCTGGCCTTGTTCTTTTCTCCCCTTCCCATAGATCCCTCAGCTTCTGTTCCAGGAAACCAGTTCATAGTAGCTGCAGCAGCTACAGAATACAGCACCATTGGAGAAAACTTATTTTGCTTTGCCATTGGGTATCAATAGTAGATAAATTTTGGTTAGGGGTGAGACCCATGCCCACTTTTCCCTCTTAATGTTTGGACCCTCTCTGGCTTGAACCTGTACAGAATCTGTGCATGCTGACCCGGTTTGTGAATTCATGTAGGTGCCATTCCTACTGTTTCAGGAAGACACCATTTCCTGTCTCCTTGTCCATCCACATATATGCTGGAAGCTTGAGAGAAGGATTTAATAATTTACTCTTGAATGTTCTAAATTCTCTCATTCTCTGCACATTGTTCACTTACGGGTCTATGTATTAGTTCTCATATACTGCAAGCAGAAGCTTCTCTGGTGATGTTTTTATGAGACATTTTTATATTTATATAGTAGTAGCTAATTAGAAGTCACTTTATTGCTTTGTTCCTTTAACAGAATAATAGGTTTAAGCCTAGGTCTATGACCTGAGTAATATGAGGTTCATGATCAGTTTTTCAGTTTGAGGTACAGGTCTCATCACATTAATAAGTGGGCCTTAAATCACTCCTGCCCACCAACAAACAAAAAATGTTGGTTACATAACTTAAATGGCATGGAACACCAAGCAGTTAAAATGGTCCATTCCTAGAAGCTTTACCCTGAGTGACTAGCTTTCACAGTACTGGAATATATTCTCATACTACTGGATGAGTAGGGCAAACATCATTATCACCCAGATACAAACCCGGTGACCTACAACAGTGACCTGACTGACCACCTTTTAAATATCTTCCATACTCTAGAAATGAATTTCTGCTCCTAGACTGTCTCTTTCTCAGCACCAGAGCTTTCTACTTTTAGGTTATTCTTCTCAAGCCACCTTTTAATTTCTTCCACTTCCTATTCAAAAGAACTGATAGCTTCATAAGGCCCAAATGATCAAAATAAACTCTGACTCATTATAAGGTACCAAGAGAATGAAAATTTCACCATAACAGTAGTATAAGTAATTAGTATGTAGTTTAAGGGTTGGGGTTTTGTAAAGTGATAAGGATAGACAAATTCATGAGGGTAGACTAACCTGTTATTGAATTAAAGTGATTGATAATGAGAGGGCAGAGACCATATACACCCTTTATATGTGTAATATCCCTGTATCTTATCATGTAATTCTCGGGGCCTCCTCAGAATTCTGATAGAAAGAAGACCATCACAATATGGAGTCCTACAACTTTTATGTCTAGAACAATAAACCCAGATAAGTCTCTCTTCAACAAACTGTCCTACATATTTACAGAAAGAATATCTCAGAATATTTCTTAAAAACCAAGTTTCACCTCACTATTCACAATACAATTACCTTCTGCATAAAATATAGCAACAAACTCTTTTTTCTATATACATGTCGAATAGCATCAAATATTTAAGGTTCCTATATCAATCAATTGTCTACTGTTCTGAATACCAGGCAGGTCATCCCCAATCAGGTCTGGCATTACCTGAATCAGAGCTGAGTCTTCTCTCTCACTTTAGGAAACAATGGCAATCAGTTCCACTAATATATATTTCTGTCCAATTCAAGTACAAATCCCTGCCTCTTGGGACCTTCATATTTTACTCAATAATTCATTATAAGGCAGTGATTTTCAACCTTTCCAGTTCTGTGACTCTTTAATACAGTTCCTCATTTTGTGGTGACCCCCAATCATAAAATTATTTTCAATGCTACTTTATAACTGAAATTTTGTTACTGTTATGAACTACAATGTAAATATTCTTGGAGAAAGTTTTGCTAAAACGATCCTAATCCACAGGTTGAGAACTGCTAGTATAATAGGTCTCACATGTAGATAACACATGTACTTCACTATGACTAGCATATGACAGAGTACTGGCCAGGATGTGTGAAATATTAAGAGTTTGAGTATGGCAAGGTACAGGGGAAAAGGCACAGAGATCCTATGTTCTCTCCAAGTATGCTAACCTATTAGCACCTCCATGTGTTTACCAAACCAGACACTATATGGACCTCACGGCTATTGATTTTTAGAGTATATAAGGAGATTCCATGACCAGAGTGTAATTGATGAGTTCATTGGTCATTGGTGATTAGTTCAGTTTCTAAGTTCTCTGCCTTCCCTTGAAACTTGAAGGGAAAAGATGAAATCTAACAACAGACATTCCTATCACTCAAAACATTTGAAGGGTTGAAATAGCACTTTCTCATCTCAGGAACCTGAATTTATACTATATATATATACAGAGAGAGTATAAACTATATATACTATATTTATACTTATATATATATATATATATATATATATATATATATATATATATATATATATGTATATATATGAGTATATATATACTCATAGCGTTTCTAACATCAATATAGCAGTGGTATACCTGCTTCCCTCTGTGAAAAGCAGAATTAGTGAGACATACTGTTTACAAAGTAATCCTTGTACCTCAACTGGACACGTAACTAACCCAGCCATATCCAAGATTTACTTTGAGCACATATTTTATGGGAATGAAGATTACTACAGCCTGTATCAGTTGTTGGATTGGCACCCTGGGGCTGGTAAATGAGTATGGTCATTTCAGAGTCTAAATGAGCTTCAGCTGTTATTCAGGCGCAATGAACACATTTTTCTTCATAATGCTCTGCTCACAGGCGATCACGTGTGATATAATGGCAGAGCAACTACATATCTAGCGTTGCTGCAGTTGCTTAGCCAATACCACCTGCTCTTAAGACTGGCCCAAGGGCTGATTCACAAAACCCACATCTCTGTGTCTTCATGAATTGGGCTTAAAACCCTGCTGTAAATGCTGTAACTACCTGTGTTGTTGGAAATAGTCTCTTGAGTTCTGAGAAGTCATTAGCCAAGCATAATGCCCTAGGTTGATACAGTTTCATGTATCTGAATGTCATAATTAAAATTGCAATGTAACCTTGAATATGAAATGTACAAATATAAGTCGAACCCCTTGCTAAGTAGAAGAAGATGATATCTTTCAGGGAGAGAAAGTATTATTTATACCACCAGAAAAAGAATAGATGAGGATATCTAGACCATTTTCTGGGAAAAATATGATCAATTGTGCTGTATCAGCCTTCACTATAGGGTTCTTAGCATCAGAGGCCACTTCCAGTCTATACTGATATCAACAGATTGAATCTGAAGTTGGCTACAGAGAAGCCATACTACTCACACACATACACACACTCACACACACACAAACACAAACACACATACATATGTGTTTATATTTGTTTGTATGTATATATGTATGTATGTATGTATGTATGTATACCTCTACATGTAATCTATACTTCAAAGTAATCTCCAGCTGAAGAAAGAAATAGTTGAGAATAACTGGTCTCATCAACTTCTAGCACTTATATTTTATTTACCAATTCTACAGAAAATCTTTACTGTGAGCTGTTTTGTACCACATCAGTATTCTGATCTTATACCTTTCAAATTGTTGATGAAAAGCTGCCAATAAGAAATATGTGGAAAAGAGTCACTGAGAAACACTTTTCAAACAACTATGGGGATGGCTCAGTGGGTAAGAATATTCAATTCACAACAATGTGGAGCTCTGTTTGAATCTCCAGTACCTATATGAAAAATCAGGTATGGCTGTGAACACCTATAATACCATAATTGGTAGTCAAAGATAAGCATTTCCTTATAATTCGCTAGCTGAAAGAATGTGCTTCCTGTTCTGCCAGAGACCCTTTCTCAAGGCAATTAGATGAAGAATGACAGAGAAGACACAGACATCTCCCTCTGTCCTTTGCATATACACATCCCCATGCATCCATAAAACTCTCTCTCTCTCTCTCTCTCTCTCTCTCTCTCTCTCTCTCTCTCTCTCTCTTTCTCTCTGTCAGACTCTTCCAGGCACAATGGCACAGTATACAGAGACATCCTCCCTGGACCATAGCCATCTTTGCATTTCTGTGTATTCGGGACAAGCCTGCAGCCACCTAGGCTCTCTGAGAGTTATAGCCTAAATAGCAGAGAGTAACAGTCAAGGAGCTGTGACATATTAAAATGTTTGAAATAAAAAATTTAATTTTGTTCTTCCCATAGGGCTGTAAACCCCTTCAACTCCCCTGGACCATCCTCCAGCTCCTCCATTGGGGACCCCACACCCAGTCCAATAGTTTGTGGTTAGCATCTGCCTTTGTATTTGTAAGGCTCTGGCAGGGGCCCTCTGAAGACAACCATGGCATGCTCCTTTTGTTATGCACTTCTTGTCATCCATAAAAGTGTTGGGGTTTGGTGACTGTTTATAGGATGAATCCCCAGGATGGGGGGAGGGGGGTGTGGTGGGTAGAGGGGCATATATGTGGAGGCAAGGGGAAGGATGAGGGGGAGGGGTTGGGGGTCTTAGGGGAGGGGGATATAGGGATATGGCAATGTAAATGAAAACAATATTAAATAAAAATAAAATTAAAAAGAAAAAAATAGTTTTATGGAGAAACAAGCTGGCAGTAATCTAATGTCTAGTATGGAATTTCTATTCATATGTTTTTGTCTTTTCATCACAGGTCCATATTATAATAATAATGGCTATAAAACAGTTATAATTTGTTATCACAAAATCACGTGGCAGATAACCAATGGGACCTATCAGCTTAAATTTTGCAGCAGTGCTCTCAACCTCCCCTTGTATTTATAACTCAAGTTGTACCTATTTTCAAAAAAGAAGTAGAAACTTAAGGAGAGGACATGATATAACACAGAAGGTATACTTAACAATGTATTGCATAGTTCTGGGTCATTGTGACATAATGCTTCACTGTTTGAGAGTGTCAAGTTCATGTTCACTTGGCCCCAAACTTTTTGTGACTGCAGAGCAGAACAGAGAGGCAAAGAATTACATTGCTTACCTCATGGCCTCTGAAAATCAAAGAAAGAGGAGGATACAAAGTCTCAGTGTCCTCTTCAAAGGCCACCCCTCAATGACTACCTTTCATCCACTGCCTTGTAAAGGTCCTATTAATGCCCTATACATTGAGAACCAGTCCCTTCACATGTAAACTTTTATGACTCATGTCAGAACAATAGACTTCTAAATACAAAGCTGAAGTTCTGAACTGCTCTTCTTTTTTATTCTTTATCTATAGTATGAATTCAACAATATGAAAAACAACAGTATTATGAGGACACAGGAAACGAGCACTTACTGTGAGTCTGCCATAGACATTGCCTTGATGTACTACTCACAGAAGCATGAACGCATTTATTCTGTAACCTTTACATGAGGAAAAGAAAACTAAAGACGCAATCCATTCTTAGTATGAGCTACTAAACAGATGAGGATTGACGTAGCTTTGATAATAAAATTAATGTCTTCTGGAAATGTTTGCCCATTTGCAAAAAACCTAAAGTTAAACTGGAGTGAAAAAAATACCATGCTAAATTTGAACTTCTCTTTCTTTGATACCAATTCATGCATAGCTTCAGAAATGTTTTGTTCATCTGCATATGTAACTTCTTTTATAACATGTGAACTGAAGTTACCAGAAAATTGCCACACTTGTGTCAAGGATTCAACATGGCTGATGTACTGATTAGAGCTTCCTGAATATGAAGATTTGGTGAAATGTGGTAGATCCAAAACCAAATAATCATGGACTGGCTATCTGTGTCACATTTTAGAGTCAATTTCTTGCCTGTTTGTCTAGTACAACATCCTTTTAAGTATCATTGTAAAACATTAGAAATCTAGTAACATATCCCTGATATAAACCAAAACATGAGAAACACATCAGAGTCCTGATACCTCTAGTAGATGTCCCTGCACTAGCTTGTACCCGCCTTACTGATTCTGCCACCAATATGTTTGAAGTGTCTGTATATATGATGTTAACTTGCTCTTTGACTGTGAACATTCTATGAAATGGTTATTAAGTTGGAAACATTAATCAGAATTCACATTTTGGGCCATTGTTACTCATATTGGGATCCAGAAAGAACCCTCTTATATTTCTTTCGAAGTGAGAGCTATTTTTTACTGAGGTATAAATATTAGATTCTACCTACTATGTTCTACACTAAGTATAACTTAGAGAATTTCTAATGATTAAAAATAAATTGTTCAATACCTTGTCATGGCAATAAAGCGTATGATAAAATTATTTAGTGAGCCCTCAAAATCTCTAAGTATTTGTACTTTATATTTTACCATGTCATAATGTATTGCTCTTTGTCCTCCACCCACACACTTTGCTTTCCAGTATTTTCCCATTTCACATAAAACTATGGAATATGGAATTCATTTGAATCTACAAGCCATAGTCTGTTTCATTTTCTATAATACTATGCATTCCAGTGCTTGAGAACCTATAATCATCTATTAACCATCACACTGCTTGCTAGAGAGATAATTATTTTTTAATATTCTAATATAAAGATACAAAAATACTCTAAAAATTGAAAAAAATACCACCACAGGTTTACAGAAGAATTTGGTTTCAAAATGAGGAATACAATATCCATATTCTTTGTTAGTAGCAATATTAAACTACAAACCATACACACAAAAATGTAATGGAATACGAAAGCTAATTTAGAACATTTTTAATATCATCATTCAACAATATTGTGACTTAATTTTTTATTATTATAAGTTTAGCTTTTCATTTTAGAAATTGCAGCATCTTGAAGAAAGACCCAGCATGTATTAGGGCTGATAGATTATGTAGCATGGTTGAAGTAATACTCCAAGCATTTGCTCAGAATAAGGGATAAATGTTGCATGGAGTTGCAGATTGAGACTTGTAAGATAAGCAGGAAGAAGACCATTACATCATTTTCTGATTTACATTATGATCAATATACATTTGCATTCAGAATAATTGAGTGAAAATAATGGTTTTTGTTGGTAAGATCTGTGTCCATCTCTGTAGCTGTAGTCTTGCAAATCAATTTCAACTATATTATAAAGAGAAGCATGAAAAGTACAAAACCATAATAAAATGGGGCAAGTTAGGAAAGAGGTGTTTCTGTTATCTAAGGAAGAGGTGGCTGAAAAATAATAAATGAAAAGGTAGGATAAAGACAAAGTAGTAGATGACTCCCAGATACTTTTGTTGAGGGAACCAAAAGTGACTGAGGAGAGAAATGATCAAGACCAGTCTTCACATTAGAGTAGCCAGCAATTGGAGAAAAGATAAGTAAGAAGGTAGTTTTGGCTTTGATACATTTAAGTTTTAAATGTTAATTGAACAAAAAACCCTGGAAAGATTCTATCAGTGAAATGTCTCCTGAATTATCACAAAGTAAATAATTCATATAATAATCGACAAAACAATTAAATAAAACAATTAAATAAAATAAGTTGGCAGAATTTCCTAACTACTACTATGATGAGAATATATGTTTCTTTAGTTTAGTGCTAGCACATTAAAATATAATAATAATGATGGGAATCAATATAATTTAATTAATAATTTAATTTCCTTATAGAATTTTGCAATGCAAATTTTTATTTATAAAAATATTTTTGATCATTTTATTTACATTCTAAATGTTGCCCCCATTTCTGTCCCCTCTCTATAAGTTCTTCACTCCATCCTCCCTTTTCTTTTCTTCTGAGAGGGTGCTCACCCATTCACCCCAATTTCACCCCTTCTTTGTAGCATCAAGTTTCTACAGGATTAAGTGCATCCTTTCCCACTGAAGTCAAACAAAGCAGTCTTCTACTATGTATGTAGCCAGGCGACAGACCAGACCATATATGCTGTTCCTTTAGTAGCTTAGTCTCTGGGAGCTCTGAGGGGTCCAGGTTAGATGACAATATTGTTCTGGGTTTATTATTACTGCTTTTCATCCTATGGTGTTGCAATCCCTTTCAGTCCTCCCCCTAACTCTTCCACAGGGTCCCCCTACCTCAGTCCAATGGCTGGATATAAGTATCTGCATCTGTCTTAGTCAGCTGCTGGTAGAGCCTTTCAGAAGACAGTAATGCCATTACTAATGATGTCACAGTTTGTTGCCTGCACATGGGATGGATCCCAAGTTGGGCAGGTGTCTGGATGGCCTTTCCTTCAGTATGTGCTCCATTTTTCTTCCTGCATTTCCTTTAGACTGGGTCAATTCTGGGAGAAGAATTTTGAAGACGCATGAGTGGCCCCATGTTTGTCTACTAGAGGTGGTATTTTTAGGTTCCATCTGCTTACTCTTGAACATTTCAACTAAGGTCATCCCCATTGGATCGTGGGAGTCTCTCAAATCCCCGGTGTCTGGGACCCCCACCTCTACCACATGCTACTGTATATTTGTATTCATCTCCTGGCCCTCTGGGCTTCTCTCCTATCTCCTCCCATAGCCGATCCTGCACTTCTTTTCCCTCCCCCTAAATAATTATGAGAGGTAGAGGGAGGGAGGGAACTGAGTAAAAATTATTTTTGGCAATTAAATATAATTCGTGGGCTAAGTTGATATAGCAGTAATTAGTCTGAGGAAACACTGATGTATTTGTGTTATCATCAAGTTCTTTATTGAGACGGTACCTGTTCTTAAACATGCATGTGCACATGTATAAATGTACAGTAAATAAATGAATGAATAAAATAGTAAATAAATAAAGGTAAAAAACAATGGAAATAGGTAACCTGGGGGGGTGGGAAGGGTAGGGGGTAGAAGGTAGGGGAACCCTCTAGAATGTACCAGAGACCTAAGAGGTGAGAGACTCTCAGGACTCACAGGGAGGAACCTTAGGTGAAATGCCCTACAGTGGAAAAAGAGAACCATTGTGAATAGCCCTGGTGCTGCTTGTATTTTGATGTTAATTCTGTATTCCCAGGAGGGGCTGTCTGAAAGAAGAATGAGTCACAGTCATGTATTCAAGTGACTACTTGTGAATCTTCCAATGTATAAAGGGATCAATCACTGGGTAAGTAGGCAGGACTTTTGAGTTGGATGAAGGAAGAGAGGAAGCAGGAGAGAGTTAGAGGCTTTTTGGACAGGAGAGCATAAGGACATGATGTAGCTGCTAATGTCTCCTAGTTTCAATGGTGGATCTGTCAGAATTCGCCACTGGAGGATTTGGATATTATATGGCTTACAAGGTTAGGATTCTAGTTGGTGTGCCAGAGACTGAGTTACCATTGTTTCTGAACTAAGATGGTGTCGCATTTTTCTTCACACAGCAGCTTGAATGGCTTCAAGTGAGAAAGGTGGGTTTGCCTGATGTGCACCACAGAGGCTGTGAGGCATTTTGAAGCCTGGGGATGGAGTGGTAGTGACGGGCCAGTGGCAACTTCGCTAGCAGGGTGGAGACTTTTCATGAGCTCCATGAGATAAGAACAGGTCTTTGAGCCTGCAGGGCAGAGAATTGCCAGCAGAAGCACAGGAACTCGCTATTCTTTGTAATATTTCCCACAACAGCCCATGCCCAGTAGAAAGACAGAACATCAAGTGGAGGGATGGGGTTGCCATCCCACAGTCAAAAATTCTGACCCAAAATTGTTCCTGTCTGAAAGAACTGCAGGAAGAAAAATGGGGAAAAGCCTGAGGGAAAGGAGGTCCAGTGACAGGCCCAAATTAGGATCCAGCTCAAGGGAAGGCCCCAAGGCCTGATACTATTACTGATGCTATGGTGTGCTTATAGACAGGAGCCTAGCATGGCTGTTTAGGATGCCCAACGGGCAGCTGAAAGAGTCAGATGCAGATACCTACACCCAACCAATGGACAGAAGCTGGGGACCCCTATGATTGAATTAGGGAAAAGCTGGAAGAAGCTGAGGAAGAGGGCAAACCCATAGGAATACCAGCAGTCTTAGCAAACCTGGACCCCCCAAGACCTCTCAGACACTGAGCCACCAACCAGGCAGCATCCACCAGTTGATATGAGGCCCCCAACACATATATAGCAGAGGACTGCCTGGCCTGTTCTCAGTCAGAGAAAATGCATCTAACCCTTGAAAGACTTGAGGCTCTTGGGAGTGGGTTTGGTGGAGTGGGGGTGGGGGTATGGGATAGGTAACAGCCAGCAGGCAGACCAGGTGAGAAATAAAGGGTGGACTGTACAAAAAGATTAAAGAATTAAAAAAAATAATTTGAAGGACACCACAAAACATTAGAAAAGCAATGTTTATAGCTCAGGCTTTGAAACTCCATTTTAGCCTTTATTAATGATTCTCAGAATAAATTTCAAAAACTTCATTAAAAGTATAATCACGGCATTCACACAATTATGTAGCTGCAAACTGCTGCCTATAACAATGTCACTTGAAGAGTACAGCTGACTGTGTTTTACAGATTGATTAAAAACCTTCAGGTTATCATCAAATCACTCAGAAATACCCTATGTTTATACTCATACAATCCTGAAATATTTATCGTGGTTTTATATGAACTATAATTTCAGCCTTCCTGAAGTAAAATAATGTATGACTGTTGTACTAATCATTTCTGGGTACTACTTAATATTCTTGAGAAAGAATAAAAGATTATGACTCACTGCATCCTAAGCTTTTAAAAACTGCACAAATTGTTCAACAGTAGGGGGAAAAACAATCTAGAAATTCACTGAAGCCTGACCTAGAAATAAATGAGAGAGTTACGTGGGAATATCAATATCGAGCTTAACATTGCAGTCCTTCAATAATAAATGAGAGGAAAGCTGTAAAGACACACTTCTGATGGCTAGGTGGTTTGTTAATGTGTGGTTAAATTATTTGTATCATGCTGGGTATGGGTGGTAATGGAAGAGCACACACGGTAAAAATGTCAGGTGTGTAAGTGATGTTGGAAAAGTCTTGAACAATAACTGTGTACAAGGTGTATCAGTCACCTGGGAAATTGTGTTATTCTTCACATCAGTAAAGAAAACTACAGGGAATAGGACTAAGAGTATGATTTTTATAAACAAAAACAAAAATTAAGTGATAGTTCTGATTAGGTCCTATGAGCATCAGAAAAACAGGATTTGTCTGTCTGACTTTAGTTTAAATGGGCACCCTTAATACCTAGTACATGATATTGCTATAATTTTATTTTTGCATAAAATATAAAATTTTCTTAAATGTAGAAAATTTTATATAAACAATCTAAGTTATGAGAGTTTTGGAAATGTAATTTTAACCAGGGCAAATAAGAGAAAAATGGTTAAGGCAATCAAAGCATAGGGAATGGCAAATGCAAATTCTTCTGGCCATGGGTATATAGACATCTTATAATGCACTAGGCCATCTGAGACCCTTTCTTGCACATGATGTATACACACCATTCAGAAGTTTTCTTAGAAACCTCTTAGCGACCTAGGAACTCCCACCTGCATTGAGCTGTATGCACATCCACTTTGTACAATGGAGTCAGTTTCTTTTCTTCTTAATGATCATCAAGTCTAGTTCCCAAATTCAGTTCAAGTACACATCAGTATTATGGGTAGTAAGTTGGGGAGGCCAATATGGTCTAGATTGGCATTAGGTAAACACACACTAAAGTGAACTATTTCATAAAAATGGTAATTTAGAAATAATCATTACAGTCTTATACTTTTATAGAATATGGTTAAAATCAACTACACCATAGGAACTAACATGTGATGTGAGCAAAGGCTTATGTAATTTAATATTGGCCATCACAACAGAAAATTGCCCACACAGTGCTCCTTAGCAACCAAAATCCTTCTGTTGAACCCCAGGAAGGGAATCCCCCAGATATAATTTGAGCACTTGAATATCCACACTCATGTGGCATATTTTCACTCCTGACTATGTACTTTTGGTCAATACAATTGTTATGCTTTTAAATGGAGATTTCTCAGTACTTTTTACTTGATTCTTAGCAACCACTTTTCCTGAACTTCACATTTTCTCCTGCCCTCTGATTCCCTTACTTTATCAGTCAGCTACAGCCATAAGACTGGGAACATCTTTAGAAAGATAAAATCTGAGCAAGTAAGAGAATAAACATCCTTTGGGGGAGTTTGATCTATAGCTGCTGAGAAATGTAAGGACTGTTCACTGGAGATTTAGGAGAACTTAAACCCACCACCAAACTGGTAGTCTGTTCTAACTGCTATTTCATACACTTATGCATTAACTGCTGTTGAACAATTCCTATTCACCAGGCAATGAAACAAAAGATGGAACGACTATGGAAACAAAATAAGTGATATGTCTCCTTCGAAGAGATTGCATTCTAGTGAGGTTGTAAATAGTGACAGCCATAAGCATGTAACATCTGTTCAGGAAGCAGATATGTTCCATGAAGTAGAACAAGATACAGAGAAATCCGTCATAGATGGAGGCTGATGATTTCTTATCAATATATTTACATCAGGTTTTCACTCACACTAGGTTTTCAGAAATTGTATTTTGAGAAATAGAGCCCTGAAGGAAGCAGTTCTGGAGAATGATCTTTCAAGGGAAATGGAAAGTTAATACAAATACCTTATGGTGAAAATAAACTTGAGATAACTAGGACAACCTACAAAAGGGAAAGAAAGAGTTGAGATGATAAGTAATCAGCAGATTTTTTTGAATAACTACTTGAGTTGCATACACTCCTGGGAATATTTAACTCATCTAGCTCACCTAGTCCTCTAGCTTGCCAAATGTTAGCCTAGGTGGAGAAGCTGAGAGTCATGACAGGAAACTGTATTTTGCAGTGCTACAGAGAGACTAGGAACAAAGACAATTTCCAAAAAAGGAAATGCCATATAAGTTTACCATTTTCTGTCAACATGTCTCTGCTAACATAATAGAAAGAGAGTAATCAAGGTCAGATTAGTCTGGGGCCTGAAACATTTCACTCACTGTTCTTGTCTCCTCTCCTGTGATGTCCAGCTGAGTCCAACTATCCACTAAAGAAGTTTCCAAACTAAGAAAAAGGGAAAACTTAGGGCTAGGAAAGTCAAGAGCTACTGTCCTTTTTATCACATTCATACCTTCAGTAAAAGAGAGGATTTCAGACCAATATTGAATCACAAATCATGGCAAATAATGGACTTCATGAGCCTTGAATGCTAAATAAGATATTATCAATGCGCAGGAGTTTTGAAAATAGTCTGTGAACACAAGTAAGCTTGCAGAAATGATGGACCACCTAAGAGACATGATTAGTTCAGAAATTTGTGAACAAAAGCAAGAGCTGTACAGTTGTGTAGGAAGCAATCAATATTGGACATTCTGTAATCACTCAAGCAAAACACTTACTTTTCAGGGAAATTAAGCATATTTGTTTGAGGGAACAATGTTGCTTTTGACTGTAGAGTCAGATTCAGTATATAATAAAACAATGTTGTACTTCGTTTCCTCTTTTGGAATTTACTTATTAAAAATAATGAAGTACTTAAGTTTGAAAGCTTCTCTCCCCCACTTACCCAACCCAATAATTGAGCATTAGCAAATTCAGAAATTACATGTTGAGATAATGCTGGTCTTGTTAATTCTATAGCTTTATTCAACTGACTGAACTTGACATTATAAAGCACTACTTTGAAGCAAATACTTCAGCTAGTTTTATGTTATTTTAAATGCATGGAGTTTTCTTCAGAATTCATTTGATGGAAGGTTCAGTCAACATTGAGAATAACAGTCGCTGGATCTATAAATCATAAACAACAAAATTTATCATCACCAATTTCAAGTGTCACATCAAATTGCATGACAGTAATGAGTCACCCAAAAGTCTAACTGGGAAGTACACTTTGGGAACATAAATTCTCTTTCCCATGAAGCTTGAGTTCACACTCATCATGAAATTCACTTGTGCATCTGACATATAAGGGTTTATTACACAATATATTTATGAATATCATTTTGACCTGGATCAAGATGCTCAAGACCTAGTACACAATAGTTAATACATAAATATTTGCTTAGTGAAAGAAAAATGCCCTCCAGAAGATTACAGTCTAACACTGACATCTCTTACCATTAAATGGAAAGCAAGGATGTCAACACATCCATCCCTAAAATTTGATGATTTGTATAAGAGTATTAGTAGCCATGACTATATTTATTCTATATGATGCTAAGGATTATATAAATTCTAAGAATGGAATAAGAATAAGAAGAATCACAAAATAAAAAGAAGCCTCAAACTCATTTCTGATAATTCTTTTAATATGAATGCTGTCTGATGGAATTGGTTCCTAAAAGCTGTTGAAAAAATGAAATTAGTGGTTTGTTCTTTCCTCCTTTGTAGTAGGGCTATTAGCAACCGAGAATTACTTGGTTTAGATTATATGAACAAATGTCCCAAAATATTTTATTTTCAGGTAGTTTGTCCCAAAATGCATTGTAAATATAAGGCAGATAGTTACAGAAAGGCAGCTCAACTGTAAGGTAAGGACATTGTCAAAAGGACAAAATGGCAACCAACAAATTGGGAAAAGATCTTTACCAACACTTCATCCGACAGAAGGCTTCTATCTAAGATATACAAAGAACTCAAGAAGGTAGACTCTAGAGAGCCAAATACCCCCCTTAAAAATGGGGTACAGAGCTAAACAAAGAATTTTCACCTGAGGGATAGCAAAAGGCTACGAAGCACGTAAACAAATGTTCAATATCCTTAGTCATCAGGGAAATGCAAATAAGAACAACACTGAGATTTCACCTCACACCAGTCAGAAGGGCTAAGATCAAAAACTCAGGAGAAAAAGTGCTGGCTTGGATGTGGAGAAAGAAGAACACCCCTCCACTGCTGGTGGGGTTGCAAGTTGGTATTACCACTCTGGAAGTCAGTCTGGCGATTCCTCAGAAAACCAGGACTCACACTTCCAGAGGACCCTGCTATACCACTCCTGGGCATATACCCAGAGGATTCCCCAGCATGTAATAAAGATACATGCTCCACTATGTTCATAGCAGCCCTATTTATAATAGCCAGAACATCATACTAAGTGAGGTAACCCAGTCTCAAAAGAACTCTCATGGTATGCACTCACTGATAAATGGATATTAGCTTAGAAGCTTGGAATACCCAAGACTCAATGTACATATCAAATGATGCCCAAGAAGAAGAAAGGAGTGGCCCCTGGTCCTTGAAAATCTCAGTGCAGCACTGTAGGGGAATACCAGAACAGGGAAGTGGGAAGGGGTGGATTGGGGAACAGGGGGAGGGAAGAGGACTTATGGGACTTTCGGGGAGGGGAGATCTAGGAAAGGGAAAATCACTTGAAATATAAATAAAGAATATATCAATAGAAGATAATATTAAAAAAGAAAGGCAGCTTACCTTCCTAGAATTATGAGTAACAAGGAAAATATATTTTTCCACAGTATCACCGTTTAAAATTATAAAAGAATGTCATAAATACAGGTCGTACTAAGCTCACTTTGATATTGAGATTTTATTTTCTCAACGTTAAAGTGAGTTTTCCTGCAGGATGATTTCCAAAATCATTCTCTGCTCCACAATTTTATAGTTCCCCATTTATTTTGAGTTGGCATCCATGTAAACATCTGTTTTCACCATGATGCTAAAACCTGCCCTTATTGGTGCAATAATTTATTATTTTTAAGGTAGAAGCTGAATATATAAAAAGCAAACTTACTGGAATATTATTTGAACACTTCTAATCTTTTCTAGAAGAGATGGGTGTATAAATATAAATCATATGAAAATTAAACAACATAGTAGGAGTCCATCTAAAACTTAACCAGTAGATGTTAAGCACAGAAAATAGAAAAAAACGTTTTTTAATATACCAGAGAGTACATTTAATGAGCTATGGTCAATGATTTTCCAGGAATAAAACATACCAATGAGAAATGGAGAGGAGATTTATGCCCAGAAATAGACTGTTTGGATCAAAAGGTCAGGATGATAAGATTTAAAGAGGCACATCAAGAAAATATTCAGTCTAGGATACAGTGAAAAGAAAGCAAAATTGTTGACGTCTGGATTGGTTAAAAATGACTAAAGACAGAAGCCTGGTATGGTTCTAATATGAGTTGAAGAATAATCGTAATGCCACTACTGTTAAAGAAGTCATGTAAGCATGAAAAATTTCATGGAACATCAATCACTCAGTTTTTAAATTAATTTCTCATATCATGTGTGTTATTACTTTGCTCTTTTTCTATAAGTTAAAACTTCCTTTCATGTGATTGAGGCTGGGTAAAAGCTTTGTATAACTATGGAGCTTATGTTCTTGAATGAGGCATAGAATATGTGTAAACATGATTGTGATGATTCTAGGGATTTGCATGCTAGCTTTGAATATTTAAGAACTCTGGTTCTGCCATATGAATAAATATTTCCTACTGGAAGGTCTTTACTTGAACTGTGTTCATAGGGTTTTTAATAAATGGTCTCAACATGGCCTATGATATACTACAATTAATTACCTAAAGCTCATTTTAATAGTTGCTCCATTTTCATCATCTTGAATCTTCAGTGACACCCTCTGTTCTTTTGATAAAATAAAGTGAGAAAGCTGCTTACATTGAAAGTAATGTTTTCTTGCATTCCTGTTTCTAAAACTTATCAGTGCACATTTCTCAAAATAACAGCTCTAACTTTTACAAGGACAGGGTATAACTCGGGTTCAAAATAGGAACAATGTGGTTAAAAAATAATTTCACCGAGTCTTTCCAGAACCAGGGGTCACTCCTCCATTCTTCTTGGAAATCATTTAATATGTGGATTACCAGAACAGGGAAGTGGGAAGGGGTGGATGGGGGAAGAGCGGGAGGGAAGAGGGCTTATGGGACTTTCATGGAGTGGGGAGTCAGGAAAGGGGAAATCATTTGAAATGTAAATAAAGAATATATCAGATAAATAAAAAAATTCACATTTCCTGCCATTTTATTTGTATATGCCTTAGTGTTCTCACAAGCTTATAATTAACATTTCCAAATTTAATTCCTCTTTTGAAGGATACTTTTAGAGAGTAGCTGTTCTCTACATTGTCAACTTAGTTTATCAATATGAAATATACAGAGAGATACAGATCTCCGTTCCTAAGTGATTTATCATGTGCACTGAAAATATTAAAACCAGAAGGAATCAGTACACTCTGCTGTCAATAGTAATGCAGAAATGATTAAAAACTGTCATTATCATCAACAAAGCTTATCATCTAATCTACTACTACCTAAAATCTATTAAAGTTTTAAATTCACAACAGATACTGGATGTTACATTTTCAGAACATCTCAATAATATCTACTATACTTAAAGCACAGAAAGGATTGAAATTAGCATATAGGCCGACTCATGTTTTTTGTTTGTTTATTTGTTTTTTAACTGAAAACCCAAAGTTGCTTAATCTCTGCTCTTATTTACTCCCTTTCCCCTTAGCATGAGTTTGAGCTTTCAAAATCAATTTGAAGTTATATAATTATGGCATTTTGTTCTTGTCCATCTACCTCTTCCATTGTCTTGATTCTCCTGTCTTGCTAACTTCCTTTTTATGTTGTCACCATTGTTTTCTTCTGTTTTCATGTCACAAAAATCCTTTTACTTTCTCTGTAGTATGCTTGCTTCCTCCCCTATCAAATGCCTTTCTTCTTTGCCATGGTCTCCTCTTTGATTTTTATGACACTCATATACATCTACTCAAATTCAACATTAAATCTAGAGTTTTCTGTACAAGAATGCATATGTAGTATTTGTTTTTCTGAATTAGATTAATTTCTTCTTGACAGAAATTCTAAGATTTTTAACATTATATAATTTCACAGAAAAAATAATGAGAATGCTTGTCTGGTACATTGAGAAAATAAATTTTAAAAGATAAAAAACATGTAATTATTTCTCCCTTCAGCATCAGATCTGTCAAAAACAGTTATCTAACACCTGTATATATATTGGAGAATTACCGGGACAAAGTTGGTAATATCTATTGATTATAAAAATATAGTTATAGAGTATTCTGTTTTCAACTTTTACAAATGATTGTTAGAAGTTAACAATTCTGTGTGAAAATGTTCCATAAATCTTTGCTTCATTTCCTATTTATTGTTAATATTAATGAAACAAGGGGATAATTGAAATGTCATGTTTCAAATCGTTAATTATGTTTGTGCTAATTTAGAACTCCCAAAACAATTTTTTGATCAATTTAATTTCTCAGTACTGTTCTTGCATATAGCAGAAGTGTTTAATTAATGATGAATTTCCAGATTAAGGTTTTACAATTTTTATCTACATTAAGAAGATGACAGCATTGTAAAAAGGGTATAAAGGCCCCTTGTAATTTTCCAACACAAGACCTGTATAGTGAGCTACAAGTTTGTTTCCCCTAGGTATATTAGAGTTGGCCCCACCTCAAAGGATGTTGTCAATCATGCCGAATCACCTCAAGTTTCTTCAAATGTAGGATATTTGCACAATTTTAAACAGTACTATTTAGGCAGTACTTTTCAGATCAATAGTTTAAAAGTTCAGTCAAAGTTCTCTAAAACATAAGGTATCATTGTTTGTTTAATTATGTTTTATCCAGACAACATATTAACATGAATAGATAGTTTGATATGAGTTAACTATTCTCTCAGGAATAGAATTTCTATTTTAAAACCTTCAGTAGCAAGGTGGTATTACAATATACATTTTCCAAGTTATCACATTAGGACTTGGTATCATAGTCTACTTTTTGTGTTATTGTTGCACATAATTATGTGAATCAATAATAAATTAGCATGAAATAGCAATTCTTTCATGTCAGCAGGCCTGAAGGTCATTGTAAATGATTTATGTTTTAGAAAATTAGTATAGATTTTATGATTTATTTAGGTGTCATTTATGTACAGAGGCTAGGTATTCCTTAGGTTTTTCAGGCTACTCAATATTTGTACTTAACAAAAATACTATTCCATAAATGTAATTTATAATGAAAGTAAAATTGCAACAATCTTCTATTTTTTCATACCCACTTCTTTGATTATTGGGAATTCCGAAATTTTGGGCTAATATCCACTTGTCAGTGAGTGCATAATGGGGCCTTTATGAGGTCCCATGTGTGTTCTTTTGTGACTGGGTTACCTCACTCAGGATGATATTTTCAAGTTCCTTTCATTTGCGTGGGAATTTCATGAAGTCATTGATTTTAATAGCTGAATAATATTCCAATGTGTAAATGTACCACAGTTCCTGTATCCATTCCACTGTTGAGAGACATCTGGGTTGTTTCCAGCTTCTGGCTAGTACAAATATATCTGAAATGAATATAGTGCAGCATGTGTCCATATTACGTGTTGGAACATCTTCTGTGTATATGTACAGGAGTGGTATAGCTGAGTCCACAGGTAGTACTATGTCGAATTTTCTGAGGAACTGCCAGGCTGAATTCCAGAGTTGTTGTACAAGTTTGCAGTCCCAGCAGCAATGGAGGAGTGTTCATTTTCTCCACATCCTCACCAGGATCTACTTTCACCTGAGCTTTTGATCTTAGCAATTCTGACTGGTGTGAGGTGGAATCTCAGTGTCATTTTTATTTGCATTTCCCTGAGGACTATGGATGTTGAACATTTCTTTGGGTGCTTCTTGGTCATTTGCACTTACTCAGTTGAGAATTCATTGTTTAGCTCTGTTCCCCATATTAATAGGGTTGTTTGCTTCTCTGGATTTTAACTTTCTTGATATATATTGGATAGTAGCCCTCTACCAGATGTGGGGTTAGTAAAGATCTTTACCCAATCTGTGGGTTGCCATTTTGTCTTATTGACAGTTTCCTTTGCCTTACAGAAAATTGCCTTTGCAATTTTATGAGGTCCCATTTGTCAGTTCTTAATCTTAGAGCATAAGTGATTGGTGTTCTGTGCAGGGAATTTTCCCCTGTACCCATATCCTCAAGGGTCTTTCCCAGTTTCTTTTCTATTAGTTTCAGTGTGTCTGGTTTTATGTGGTGGTCCTTGATCCACTTGGAGTTGAGCAGTACAAGGAGATAAAGATGGATCAATTCTCATTCTTCTACATGCTGACCTCCAGTTGAGCCAACAGCATTTGTTGAAAAGGCTATCTTTTTTTTCCACTAGATGTTTTCAGCTCCTTTGTCGAAGATCAAGTGGCCATAAGTGTGTGGGTTCATTTCTGGATCTTCAATCCTATTCCATTGATCTGCCTGCCTGTCACTCTACCAATAGGAGGCAGGGATGGTTCAGTATACGGAAATCCATCAATGCAATCCACTACATAAACAAACTCAAAGATAAAAACCACATGGTTATTTCATTGGATGCTGAAAAAGCAACCTTTCATGCTTAAAGTCTTGGAAAGAACAAGAATTCAAGGCCCATACTTAAACATAGTAAAAGCAATATACAGCAAACTGGTAGCCAACATCAAACTAAATGGAGAGAAACTTGAAACAATCCCACCAAAATCAGGGACTAGACAAGGCTGCCCCCTCTCTCCATATCTTTTCAATATAATACTTGAGGTACTAGCTCAAGCAATTAGACAACATAAGGAGGTCAAGGGGATACAAATTGGAAAGGAAGAAGTCAAACTATCACTATTTGCAGATGATATGATAGTCTACTTAAGTGACCCAAAAAACTCCACTAGAGAACTCATACAGCTGATAAACAACTTCAGCAAAGTGGCTGGTTATAAAATCAACTCAAGCAAATCAGTAGCCTCCTATACTCAAAGGATAAGCAGGCCGAGAAAGAAATTAGGGAAATGACATCCTTCACAATAGACACAAATAATATAAAGTACCTTGGTATGACTCTGACCAAACATGTGAAAGATCTATATGACAAGAATTTCAAGACTCTGAAGAAGGAAATGGAAGAAGACCTCAGAAAATGGAAAAATCTGCCATGCTCTTGGATTGGCAGGATTAATATATTTAAAATGGCCATCTTGCCAAAAGCAATATACAGATTCAGCACAATCCCTATCAAAATCCCAACTCAGTTCTTCATAGAGTTAGAAAGAGCAATTCTCAAATTCATTGGAATAACAAAAACCCCAGGATAGCTAAAACTTTTCTCAACAACAAAAGAAATTTTGGGTGAATCAGTATCCTGGACCTCAAGCAATATTACAGAGCAATAGTGAGAATGTTCTTTCTAACTCTAAGAAGAATTGAGTTGGAATTTTGATGGGGATTGCACTGAATATATAGATTGCTTTTTGGCAAGATGGCCATTTTTACTATATTAATTCTGCCAATCCATTAATATGGGGGATCTTTCCATCACTTGAGGTCTTCTTTGATGCCTTTCTTCAGAGACATGAAGTTCTTGTCATACAGATCTTTCACTTGTTTGGTTAGAGTCACATCAAAACACTTTGTATTGTTGTTGACTATTGTGAATGGTGTTGTTTCCCTAATTTCTTTCTCAGCCCATTTGTCCTTTGAGTACAAGAAGGCCACTGATGTGTTTGAGTTAATTTTATATCCGGCCACTTTGATGAAGTGGTTCCTCAGCTGGAAGAATTCTCCAGTGAAATTTTTGGGGTCACTTAAATGTACTATCATACCATTTGCAAATAGTGATAGTTTGACTTCTTCCTTTCCAATTTGTATCCCTTTGACTTCTTTTGTTTTCTAATTGCTCTTGCTAGGAATTTGAGTACTGTATTAAATAGCTAAGGAAAGAGTGTACAGCCTTGTCTTGTCCCTTTTTTTTAGTGGGATTGTTTCAAGTTTCTCTCCATTTAGTTTGATGTTGGCTACTGGTTTGTTGTATATTGCTTTCACTGTGTTTAGGTATGGTACACTAGAGGAAAATGGGAAGTGAGTGAATAAACTGCTCATAGAATAAGATAAAATATTCTCTAGTCATTAATCCAACGTAAGATTTATGTTTAAAATAAATAACTCAAAAACTAAACATTAAGAAAATAAGCAAGATTGTAACTTTTCTGATTGCTAAAGTTCTTAAATTTTGTGGATTGTACCCTAGGTATTCTGTGTTTTTTGGCTAAAATACACTTATTAGTGAGTACATACTATGCATGTCCTTTTGGGTCTGAGTTACCTCAATCAGGATGATATTTTATGTTCCATTCATTTGCCTGAAAAATTAATGATTTCCTCTAATTAATAGTTGAATAGTATTCAATTGTGTAAGCAAACCACATTTTCTGTATCCATTTGTTGGTTGAGGGACATCTGCGTTGTTTCCAGATTCCAGTTGTTACAAATAAGGCCACTATGAACATAGTGGAACACTTGCCCCTGTGGCATGGTGAGTCATCTTTTGGGTATATTTCCAAGAGTGGTATAGCTATGTCTTCAGGTAGATCTATTTCTACTTTTCTGAGGAATCTCCAAATTGACTTCTAGAGTCTTTAAGACTTTTTAAAAAGTTTTTCACAGTCATTCAAGATTCCTATGTTGTGAATTCTCTATTTAACTTTTTACCCCAATATTTGATTGGATTATTTGGGATTCTGGAGGTTAGTTTGTTGAGTTCTTTATATATATTCACTATTATCCCTCCATAGGATATGGGGTTAGTGAATGTTTTTGCCCAGTATGTAGGTTGCTGATTTCTATTATTGACTGTGTTTTTTGTTTTACAGAAGCTTTTTAGTTTCAAGAGGTTTTATATATCAATTCTTGATCTTAACGCTTGATCCATTAGCATTCTGTTTATGTATCCCTCCCCCACTTCATCCCTGGGGCAATAAGTTCGATGCTCCCTTTTACTTTCTCTTCTATAAGATTCAGTGTACCTGGTTTTGTATTGAGGTCCTTCATCCACTTGGACTTAACTTTTGTGTGCAAGGTGACATATATGGATCTGTTTTTATTCTCCCACATAGAGATCACCAATTAGACTAGTCACATTTATTGAAGATGATTTCATTTGTCCTTTGTATGATTTTGGCTTCTTTGTTAAAGATCGTGTGACCGTAGGTATATGAGTTTACTTCTGGGTCTTCAATACTCTTCCTATGATCAACCTGTCTGTACCAATACCATGAGATTTTTATCACTATTGCTCTTTAGTACAGCTTGAGGTCAGAGGTGGTGATTTCCCCAGAATTTCTTTTATTGTTAAGAATTGTTTTTGGTGTCCTGGTTTTTTTGTTTTCCCATATGGAATTGAGAATTGCTGTTCAGCTGTTGAGTGAAATATTAAAAAAAAATCTATGAAGAACTGTGTTGGTATGTTGATGGGGTTCACACTGAATCTGTAAATGTATAGCATTTTTTAAATGATTGATTTCCCTATGCAAATGTTTTGTCTTTAAGAAACAAAGAACTACTAGGTCATTTTCATTAGAATCTCATTGCTATCTGTAGGCTGTATTTCAAATAGTCAATTAAAATCCCATCATGTCTGCATTCAGACTAAACTTTATCACTACATGTCTGAAGTGAAATGAGTTGAGTTTTATCTCTAAAATACATGCCTGGTAAGGAATTGGCAGTAAGAAATCTTATATTATTCAAATTCAAAATCTTAGTCATTTTTGGAATTTTCATAGCTCTTGCTTTGGCCTATGAAGATTCAGTTTTTATCATGCCGGATTTGAATCTGGACTTTAATTTATTCACTTGTTTCAGAAAGCATTTAAAATACAGTTCTAACAGAAGGCCCTATAAAATGGATGAAGGCTTTCTGACTGACATCTTTACCAGGAAATATGTCAGGTATTACACTGTTACATAATCTGCATTACTTTGTCTAATCCCACTTTGAACCAAGTAATGCAATCTCCAAGTTCCATTTTATCTAGAAGTTAAAATTATAGATTTTGATACATTTTGTCTAAAGTCATGCATAAGATAAAACTCAGAATTCAGACTAAATCTGCCTTCTTTCAATCCGTAGCCAATCTTCCAAAGGTATGCCACTTTATAGAGAGAAACTAAGATAGATGCTTAACTTAGAGATAAACATCTTGGTTAATTTCAAAGACCCTAGATATTCTGGTGTCTGATATCAAATTTTATTTATAAATATAAATTTCATATACAAATATAAATTGCATATACTGTTACAAATAGTCCATCTGTAGCTGTGGTTTATTTGTAACCCTTCCCTGTTTCTGAACTTCTATGTAACATTGTGTTAGAAGAAAAAATTTTCATTTCAAAGTCCTGATTCTTTGATATCACTTTTTATGTCAAGATAGTCTTTATTATGATTAATATTGGTGAGAAAATGATCCATCCAATTATTCAGCAATACCTACTGAAATATTTAACCAAAGTGAGCATTAAGACTTTTTTTGTTACCACATGTATATTTTCATAAGAAGAACATTATAAATTGTACATCAGGAAGCAGAGCCTGGTAAGGTTATGCTAAGTTAGAAGATAGGAGCATGAAAGTAATTTTGACAAAAAAAAAAAAAAAAAAAAAAAGAACAAGTAACAATGAACTATACCAAACACTTACCTTATGGTTACTGTAAGAATTGGATCTCATTTAGGACATAAGAAAAACATGGTTGGAATTTAAAGCTAATATTTTTTAGCTATGGAGTGTAGAAAATGGCAGGTAAATAAGTGTTAGAGGAAATATTCATATCTTGATATCAGGACATAGTCTAGGTGTTGGATCAATCAAAATAAAAATCCAGGTTAATCAGAAAATCACACATTTTTTTTTCTAGTTACAACCCTTATCCAACAAACTTTTAAATATTTCTTAACGTATAGATATATATATAGTATATATACAAATTAAACATTAGTCATAATAAACCATAGAAAATTTTGTTTTAGTATTTCATTAATATAAATATAATTTTGCCATATGGTAAACATGAAAGCAAATATTCATGTAACTGACAAATATGTTTTATTATTTTGGCATAAATAATGTTGAATATATGGTACATTATAGTGCTCAGAGCACTTTCCACATACTTTTAGATTTCATCAATATGATGCAATCACCACTGCTGAGGATACCATTTAGTTTAAACACATAATATAAAAGGAAGGAAGTATGCTTAGGGCCTATTCAGAAATATCTGGACATTTTCCTTTCTAATCCCAACCAAGATTCTGTTAACCATTGTTATGAAGCTCAAGCCAGTCACTCAGTGAATTTTAAGAGCAAATGTTCTGAAATAATAACATCCAAAAATATACTAATATTATACTTATACATTATGGAATGGTGGTAAGAAAATATCTAATTCTATTATCTAATTTAATCCATTACATTTATCTATAAGAACAAGATTCTTTTTATGTCCAGTAGTAAAAATATGACAATTCATAACAATCAGAAGTCGCAAATCAGAGCCAAGGAGATTTGGAAAGAATTTGTTGGTATTGCCTGGCAAAATATCATGTGCAAACAAGCTGAGCATGTTGTACGGCCAGAAGCAAGCTGAAGATAAATCACTCACTATAAGATGAGTGAGTGCTTCCCAAAATGCCTGTTTTCATTACACATGTGATTTTCAGAGTCCTTTAATTGTTGCCAATTTTTCACAGCTGCAACATTTGGATAACTAAGCCCATAAGGGTCTGAAGTATGAAACAGACCTTAAGCAACTTAGAACAGAGATAGCAAAACATTAGGCAAAACACATGCTGGGGAATCCTCTGGGTATATGCCCAGGAGTGGTATAGCAGGATCTTCTGGACGTGAGGTGCCCAGTTTTCAGAGGAACCGCAAGACTGATTTCCAGAGTGGTTGTACCAATTTGCAACCCCACCAGCAGTGGAGGAGTGTTCCTCTTTCTCTACATCCTCGCCAACATCTGCTGTCTCCTGAATTTTTAATCTTAGCCATTCTGACTGGTGTAAGGTGAAATCTCAGGGTTGTTTTGATTTGCATTTCCCTGATGACTAATGAAGTTGAGCATTTTTTAAGATGTTTCTCCGCCATATGAAGTTCTTCAGGTGAGAATTCTTTGTTTAACTCTGTACCCCATTTTTTAATATGGTTATTTGGTTTTCTGGGGTCTAACTTCTTGAGTTTGTTGTATATATTGGATATTAGCCCTCTATCTGATGTAGGGTTGGTGAAGATCTTTTGCCAATTTGTTGGTTGCTGATATGTCCTTTTGATGCTGTCCTTTGCTTTACAGAAACTTTGTAATTTTATGAGGTCCCCTTTGTCAATTCTTGATCTTAGAGCATACGCTATTGGTGTTCTGTTGAGGAACTTTCTCCCTGTACCAATGTCCTCAAGGGTCTTCCCCAGTTTCTCTTCTATTAGCTACAGAGTGTCTGGCTTTATGTGGAGGTCCTTGATCCATTTGGAGTTGAGCTTAGTACAAAGAGACAAGGATGGATCAATTCGCATTCTTCTGCATGCTGACCTCCAGTTGAACCAGCACCATTTGTTGAAAAGGCTATCTTTTTTCCATTGGATGTTTTCAGCTCCTTTGTCGAGGATCAAGTGGCCATAGGTGTGTGGGTTCATTTCTGGATTTTCAATCCTGTTCGATTGATCCGCCTGCCTGTCACTGTACCAATATCATGCAGTTTTCAACACTATTGCTCAGTAGTATTGCTTGAGGTCAGGGATACTGATTCCCCCAGAATTTCTTTTGTTGTTGAGAATAGTTTTAGCTATCCTGGGTTTTTTGTTATTCCCGATGAATTTGAGAATTGTTATTTCTAACTCTATGAAGAATTGAGTTGGGATTTTGATCATCAGATCCTACTACAAAAGCCTATACTCAACACAACTGGGGAATCTGGAGGAAATGGACAATTTCCTAGACAGATATCAAATACCAAAATTAAATCAGGACCAAATAGATCATCTAAACAGTCCCGTAACCCCTAAAGAAATAGAAGGGGTCATAGAAAGCCTTCCAACCAAAAAAAGCCCAGGACCAGATGGTTTCAGTGCAGAATTATATCACACCTTCAAAGAAGACCTAACACCAATACCCTTCAAACTATTCCACAAAATAGAAACAGAAGGAACACTACCCAATTCCTTCTATGAAGCCACAATTACACTGATACCAAAACCACACAAAGATCCAACAAAGAAAGAGAACTTCAGACCAATTTACCTTATCAACATCGATGCAAAAATAGTCAATAAAATTCTTGCCAACCGAATCCAAGAACACATAAAACCAATCATCCACCATGATCAAGTAGGCTTTACTCCAGGGATGCAGGGTTGGTTCAATATATGGAAATCCATCAATGCAATCCACTACATAAACAAACTCAAAGAAAAAAACCACATACTATCTCGGGTAATTAGACAACATAAGGAGGTCAAAGGGATCCAAATTGGATAGGAAGAAGTCAAACTATCATTATTTGCAGATGATATAATAGTCTACCTAAGTGACCCAAAAAACTCCACTAGAGAACTCCTACAGCTGATAAACAACTTTAGCAAAGTGGCAGGTTATAAAATCAACTCAAGCAAATCAGTAGTCTTCCTATACTCAAAGGATAAGCAGGCTGAGAAAGAAATTAGGGAAATGACACCCTTCACAATAGCCACAAACAGTATAAAGTACCTTGGGGTGACTCTTATCAAACATGTAAAAGATCTGTATGACAAGAACTTCAAGACTCTGAAGAAGGAAGTAGAAGAAGATCTCAAAAAATGGAAAAACCTCCCATGCTCATGGATCGACAGGATTAATATAGTTAAAATGGCCATTTTGCCAAAAGCAATATATAGATTCAACGCAATACCCATCTATTTCTCTTTCTAAACCTCATAATTTCACGAGACTTGTAGGAATAGACTTTTATATCTACTTTCTATCTGAAGGTGACTTTCCGTATGTGCCCTTGCCACTAACAATTTCAAAATTTAATACAAGGTACCCCCCCCCTCTGTCTCTCTCTCCCTCTCTCTCTCTGTCTCTCTCCACAATTCCTAGAATTCATGACTGCTATATTCCAATAATAAGGGTATCAAGTAGAATGTCTATGTGATCATGGACATAAGGAATAAGTACAGCAGCTCCTCTTGGCCCAGTCCATTGTGTTTTAAGTAACTTGCTACAAATGAACATATTTTATGAGACATTTTTGTCTAAAATATATCAATGTATTGAAAGAGTAGACCCTGGATGCTCATGCTGGGAGAAGAAAAAGCTCCAGCTAGGAAAGGAACTCCTCACTCTCAATGAGATTTCACTCAATTCCTTCAATTTTTCAGGCCCCCTTACCAGATGAGAATGAGGCCATAGAACTAAAGATTAAATGGTGGAAAGGACCTCACCTTTACTGAACTACTAATATGTGCATATGTGCATAACCTTGGAATTCTGTTTCAAGATTGATCTCATTTCAAGGCCTTAAGGATGGACTTGAAATGTTTGCTCGATCTATTTTTGCCCATCTTTGAAATGTGGCCATATTGAAGACAGCTCCTTTTTTCTGCTTTTCACAACTAATTTGGTTCTTTTATTTGTCTTATTCAGGGCAAGTGGCTGAATCAGACTTGGGGTACAACTATTCTACATTTTATCTCCATGAAATCTCTATTTTCATAAGAATATGGATCACACATTAAGTGTCCTTTTCTAATATAACGTGTGAATCAGAAAATGTTGAAGACAAATTTATGCTATATAACATGTAAGAATTTTATTCCATTTAAAGATTGAATTATTCTTCATTATATATAGATATTAAATTTTGTCTATTCATCGGTCAATTAACATGGGGTTGCTTCTGTTCTTAGTACAAATGTAAATAATATTGCTATGAATGTGGATGCATAAGTATCTGATTTATTCCTTGTATTCAATTATTTCAACCTTCATTCTGGTTTCCATAGAGACTGTTTCACATTGCCATCAAGATCACATAAGGCTTCCAATCTCTGCCTATTTCCCCAGCATTTAGAAAGGTCTAGGTTTTACAAAATACAATAAGCATCCTAATAGTTGAGAAATAACCTTATTTGGGTTTTGGCTTGCTTTTCTCTGATAATTAGTGAAGATGAATGTTTTTCATGTTTATTAGTCATTTATACATACTATTCAAAGAAATGGCTACTTAAGTCCCTGGCCTATTTTTCATTTCATTTCTGTTGTTAGCTTTGCTTTAAAAAATCATTTAAAACTTTTAAGTTAAGTTAGCATGCAATGCAAATTAGTACATAATGTAGTATTGCCTCTGAGTTTTAGAAATTATGTTCATGTTTTGGATATTAATCACTTATTCACTATATGAATTTTTAAGTATTTTATCTTGTTTATAATCTCATTTTATTCTCTTAATATTGTCCATTAGTAATGGGAGACTCTAGTGAACTTCAATTTATCTTTGTTATTTTGTTGCCTGTGCTTTTATGTCATAAACAGGAAGTCATTGCCAAGTCTGATGGAATGAAGCTGCTTGACCTTTGATGCATTTTAAATTTATTATAAGTAGGTTTTACAAGGGTAAAATTTTAGTCTTTTGTGTATAGGCAAAGGACTCTTTTCCCACTTTACCCAACATCATTCATTAAAGACTGCCCTTTATACTTTGAGTAGTCTTGATAACTTACAAAATAATTTTCATTTTTGGGCTGGAGTGATGGCTTATCATTTAAGAGCTCTAGCTGATCTAAAAGACCTGGCATTCATTCCCAGCAACCACATTGATATCTCACAACCATCTGTCAACTTTAGTCCTTGGTAATACAATGTATTTTTCTGGTGTACATGTGTGGTATTCAGACAACCATTTAGGCAAAACAATCACACACAAAAACAAATAATTGAAAAAAAATTGCTCATATGTGAAAGTTGCTTATATTATAGTGTTCAAGTTCTGTTTAGATAGGAGTGGTTTGGAAAGGCCATGAAACTTTCTTAATTCAGAGTTTTCATATGATGGTATGAAGAAAGGTAGAAAGGACCCCAACCTGACCCATGGATCCTTTCCTCAGTTTTTCAACAATATTCTTGAGCCCTGTCCAATGTCTGGCTATGAGTCTCTGCATCTGTTTTTGTCAGATGCAGGGGTGAGACTCTCAGAAGACAGTTATGCTTGCTCCTTTCTGCATGCATAACATAGTATCATCAATAGTGTCAGGGATTGGTTCTTGCCCATTTAATGGGTCTCAATTTGGGCCAGTCGTCATTTGACCATTCCCTCAGTCTTCTTCCAATCCTCAACTTCTTCAGTGGACCTCCCCTTCCAGAGAGAAATATGATCACACCAATATTTAACCACCTATTCCTCTGCATCTTTTTATTTATTTATTTATTTTATTCGATATAATTTTTTATTTACATTTCAAATGATTTCCCCTTTTCTAGCCCCCCACTCCCCAAAAGTCCCGTAAGCCCCCTTCTCTTCCCCTGTCCTCCCACCCACCCCCTTCCCACTTCCCTGTTCTGGTTTTGCCGAATACTGCTTCACTGAGTCTTTCCAGAACAAGGCTAATTATTTTCTATACTTTTCTTCCTGCCTGACTTGGACTACCTTTTTATGAATTGTTATCAGTTTGTTTCCTAGTTCTACCTCTTGAGAAGGTAAACATAGACATGCACCATTTTATCTTTAACCTAAAATTTTCCCCCATGTCTTCATAAAATATTTAATTGTTTACTTTGACATTTATTACTACTATAAATGCACCATCCACAATACTATTGAGGAATGCTCATTTTCAGGGCATCTATGAGTAGAACAGTGAAGTGACAGACCATTAGAATTGAGTGATTCTTGTGGGCACATGGGAAGAAAAATGTTCTGAAGATGGTTAGACATCTTAAATTGCCTATTGAAGGTCAGATCTATCTATCTATATCCCTCTGTCTGTCCTTCTTTCTATCTCTCTATACATCTATCTATAATCTATCTATAAATATATATATAATATAATATATAATATATTACAAGTATGCATATGAACATAAATTATATATAACATATTTTATATGTATATACATATAAATGTATAAAGAGAGATCTACATGAATGAGTATGTAAATGCATTTAACAAATGTTGAAATTGCTCAGAACTAAAACACACTATAGAGTCATGTCTTTTCATAAGTAGAGAATATTGAGGCATAAATTATGGAACTAAAAAATATCCTTTGAAAATGTAATAGATTACTCTTATGAGAAATATTCTAAATCAAAAAGACTTGAGGACAGCAGTGAAGCCAGAACTGCTGATTGTCAATAAATGGAAAGGCAGCTGGAAGTCTGGGAAAGGGTACAAAACCAGGAATAATAGACAACAAAGAAAGAATTTGCCAACTGAATAACACTGCCAAGTACTGGCTTTCCCAGTGGATGGTCAAAGAATCTATTGCTGAATGTTGAAAAGTATCACTTGGACCAACCCACACAAGAGTCATTGCCATCTGTCTTTCTGGCATTTGCTATTTTGCAGCTTCCCAAGGTTTTCATGAAATATACAAATTTGAACATTGCAAAATTCTACTCATAGAATTAAAAAAATCAAAGTCAAAAGGTTTCAGTTACTTTTTGAAATTAAAACTTTGTCAAAGCATATACTTCATTCAAAATTTAGTCCCTTTGATTTTATGACAGCAAAGAGTATTTTAAATATGTGGTATTATTATTCAAAAATCTATCATTATAGCACAAATATTGAGATGAAGAACAATGCAGTTTATTAGTTGCTGCATTTAATTAGTTCCTGCATTTAATTAGTTCCCTCAATTAAATGAGAATAAAGTAATGCACTTAAATTGCACCAAAATCTAATTTTTTCTTTAATTAATTCATCTATTCTCTTTACATGCCAATTATAGTACCCTCCCTCCTACATGTTCCCCTTCACACAGCTCCTTCTCTTACCTCCCCTTCCCTTCTTCTCTGAGAAAGGTGAGTCATACCCTGTATCACCCCACTCTGGCATATCAAGTCACTGCAGGACTAGGTGCATCCTCTGTCACTGAGGCCGGACAAGACAGCACAGGTTGGGTAACTAGATCCACAGACAGACAAAAGGTTTATGGGCAGCCCTATTCTAATTGTTGGGAGACCTACATGAAGACCAAGCTGCATAACTTCTATATATGAAGTGTGGAGGCCAAGTCCAACCAGCTCTTTGGTTGGTGTTTAAATATCTGAGGTCCCCCAAGTGTCCAGGCTAGTTGACACTGATGTTCTTCCTGTTCCAATCCCCAACCTGGTCCTTTTTCCCAATTTTCCCACAATATTCCCTGAGCTCTATTCAGTGTTTGGCTGTGAGTCTCTGCATCTGTTTTATTTAGCTATAGGGTGGAGCCTCTCAGAGGACAAGTATGCTAGCTCCTGTCTGAAAAAATAAGAGTATCATTAATAGTCTCACAGACTGGTTCTTGCCCATTTGGGCCAGTGATTGTTTGGCCATTTTCTCAGTCTCCACAACAATTTTACCCTAGTACTTTTTTAGGCAGGGCACATTTTGGGCTAAAGATTTTGGTGGTGAGTTGGTCTCCTTATAAAAAAAAAATGTTTACAAAGTTGTCAGCACATGACCCAACAAATATTCTGGTAAATAATATACTTAGTTGCCGACTGTATTAAAACACATTCAGTTCATTGTGACTCAATATTTGACAATCTTTCATTGTACTGTTTATATTATATCATGTGTTTCAAATTTTCAATGTTTATTTGCTCCACCTGAACCTCTTCTACCCATGCATGGTGTTATATAGTAACCAACCAACATGTTTTCACTGATTATTCATAATAAATCATTGTGATACTTAAAAAGTGTTTGCTTCTTTATTTTCATCAATTCTCACGAAACCTTTTATTATTTATTTTGTAGTTTGAAGAAACATTGTTCTAAATGTTTGAATCATTTTTCTCTCTCAGACAAAAATATCATGCTATTTCATCCCCTGAATAGATAATATTAAGATTCAAGAGACCAAGGTTTAACAAATTATAATAAACTGCTTGCTTTTTGAGAGCACATTTATGATCTTATTTCAACAGTAGCTAATATTTATCATGTCTTTACAATATGTCAGCTAGTATGCTAAGTATAACCATTAAGGGGATACCTGAATGATGACTGTGTTATTCAAGGTCTTCATTAGACAGAGATAAGATAAAGCCCTAAATTCCTAAGAACTAGTAAAAAGTCAGAAACATAGGTCCTAATAAAAGAAATAATGCAGTCCATCTCTGACTTCAAAACTCAACAGCATCTTCAAGTTCCTAGACTGCTTCTTGGGTTTTTTGTGTGTGTTCACATAGCCCATAACAATATTTACAAACAAAAATAGCACCAGTCATTGCTATGCAATGTTTTATTTCAGTGTTGCTCCATTTAGTATCCATTTTTGGTTGAATTCAACTGTTTTATTTTGTATATTGTGAAAATGATTTATAAGTAAACATAGCTCAAAGAATCCAAGAAAGCAAACCTTTACCATATCTACAGGGTACCTAGTCAAGCAGTCAGGGTGTTAAAATGAAATTTAGTAGTAAACAGAAGCTGACAGAATTAAGCAGTCTGGATGAGAAAACAATGAACATCAAACTACCAAGAAGCAATTACATTGCACTTCTTCCTATATTATGTGTATGATTTGATGCCATCATTATTCACATTGTGCAAGTTAGAATCCCAGAGAGCATCTTATTCCTTCCACTTTGTTAAAGATGCCAAAAAAAAATGTACAGTGTCTCATGCCTAAGTTATTCCATGCACTATCTGTCAAAATTACAATGTTGTTTATATTTCTGGTAGTATGATTTCTAAAAACACCAATATCTGTAATGTATAAGTGATCGTTGATGACTAAATGTGTGTTAAATATAATACAAACATACATGAGTGTATTTTCAGCCCTAAAAAAAAGAGACATCACATTTCTGCTGGGGAAGACTCTTAGCTCGTCTGCTCCAGTGAAGATACCATATCCTGACTCATCCTAGAGCATCCTCTGCATTCAGAACAGTTGGTAATTACACCCCCTCCCCGCCCCGAAGTCCCAGAGATGCAGCTGGGGACGTAGTAGACTTGGAAACCATCACCCACCAAAATCCCCGACCCCATATACCATTACCTTTCCCACCCTTATGCCTGGTACTTTCTGCTGGGGCAGACTGCTAGCTGATCTGCTCCTGTGAAGACTCTATATCCTGTGCCATCCTAGAGAATCCACTGCACTCAGTTAACACCACATACTGAGCCATCGCAGAAGATTCTCTTCACTTAGAGCAGTTGAGAAACTGATCACCACCTTGGCATCCACAGCTTGATGGCATCTCAGCAGATCCTCAGTACAAGGGCAACTGGGCAACAGACAAAGACAGTCACTACTTCAGAGTCAAAGGATGGAAAACAATTTTCCAAGCAAATGGTCCAAAGAAACAAGCTGGAGTGGCCATTCGTATATCAGGTAAAATTGACTTTCAACCAAAAGTTGTTAAAAAAGATAAAGAATGACACTTCATACTGGTCAAAAGAAAAGTCTACCAAGATGAACTCTCAATTTTGAACATCTATGCTCCGAACGCAAGGGCACCCACATTCATAAAAGAAACTTTACTAAAGCTCAAAGCACACATTGTACCTCATACAACAATAGTGGGAGACTTCAACACCCCACTGTCAAAAATGGACAAATCATGGAACCAGAAACTAAACAGAGATACAGTGAAACTAACTGAAGTTATAGACCAACTGGATCTAACAGATATTTATAGAACATTCCACCCCAAAGCAAAAGAATACACCTTCTTTTCAGCAACTCATGGTACCTTCTCCAAAACTGGTCATATAATTGGTCACAAAACAGGCCTCAACAGATACAGAAATATTGAAATTATTCCATGTATCTTATAAGATCACCACGGCCTAAGACTGGTCTTAAGCTCAAACAAAAGCAATGGAAAACACACATACAAATGGACTTTGAACAATGTTATTCTCAATGATAGCTTGGTCAAGGAAGAAATAAAGAAAGAAATTAAAGACTTTTTAGAATTCAATGAAAATAAAGACACATCATAACAAAATTTATGGGACATAATGAAAGCAGTGCGAAGAGGAAAACTTACAGCTCTGAGTGCCTCCAAAAAGAGAATGGAGAGAGCTTACACTAACAACTTGACAGTGCACTTGAAGGCTCTAGAACAAAAGGAAGCAAATATCCCCAAGAGGAATAGATGGCAAGAAATAAACTTAGAGCCAAAATCAACCAAGCAGAAACAAAAAAGCTATACAAAGAATCAACAAAAGACACTTAACTAAAGCTCAAAACACACATTGAACCTCACACAATAATAGTGGGAGACTTCAACACCCTACTCTCAACAATGGACAGGTCATTGAAACAAAAATTAAACAGAGAAACAGTAAAACTAATAAAGGTTATGAATGAAATGAATTTAACAGATATCTACAGGACATTTCAACCTGAAACCAGCAAATACACCTTCTTCTCAGCACCTTATGTACCTTTTCCAAAATCAACCATATAACTGCTCACAAAACAACCCTCAAATGATACAAGAAGATTGAAATAATCCCATGCACCATATCAGATGACCATGGCTTAAGGCTGGTCTTCAATAACAATAAAAAAAACAACAGAAAGCTCATACATATGTGAAAACTGAACAATTCTCAACTCAGTGATAACTTGGTCAGGAAGAAATAATGAAAGTAACTAAGGACTTCTTGGTGTTTAATGAAAATGCTGACATATCTTATCCAAAATTATGTGACATAATGAAAGCAGTGCTAAGAGGAAAATTCATAGCACTAAGTGCCCTGGTAAAGAAACTGGGGAGATCTTACACTAACAATAGCATACCTGAGAGTTCATGAACAAAAACAAGCAAACTCATCAAAGAGGGGTAGACAGTAGGGTATAGACGAATTCACAGCCAAAATCAACCAAATAGAAACAAACAATACAAAGAATGAGCAAAAGCAAAAGCTGCTTCATTAAAAGAATCAACAAAACAAGAAGCTGGTTCTTTGAAAAAGTCAACAATATAGATAAAACCTGAGCCATACTAACCAGGGGGCATAGAGACAATATCCAAATTAATAAAATCAGAAATGAAAAGGGAAATATAACAGAAACTGTGGAAATTCAAAAAATCATCAGATCCTACTACAAGAGTTTATACTCAACAAAGTGTGGAAACCTGGATGAAATGGATAACTTTCTAGATACATGCCAGTTGCCAATGTTAAAACAGGATCAGATAAACCATCTAAATAGTCCCATAAGCCCTGAAGAAATAGAAGCAGCCATTAATAGTTTCCCTTCAACAAAAAAAGTCTAGGACCAGATGGGTTTAGCAGGGAATTCTATCAGATCTTCAAAGAAGAGTTAATACTGATACTATTCAAATTTTTCCACAAAATAGAAACTCAAGGCACAATACCCAACTGATTCTATGAAGCCACAGTCATACTTATACCTAAACCAAACACAGATCAAACAAGGAAGGAGAATGTCAGACCAATCTCCCTCATGAACATTGATGCAAAAATATCGAACAAAATCCTGGCCAACCGAAACCAAGAATGCATCAGAACTATAATTCACCATGATCAGGTAGGCTTCATCCCAGGGATGCAGGGATGGTTCAATATATGGAAATCCGACAATGTAATTCACCACATAGACAAACTAAAGGAAAAAAACCACATGGTCATTTCATTAGATGCTGAAAAGTCTTTTGGCAAAATTCAGCATCTCTTCATGATAAAAGTCTTGGAGAAAATGGGAATCCAAGGCCCACACCTACCTAAACATAGTGAAAAATGCAGAAAAATGCAAACTGACCCATTCTTATCTCCTTATAAGCAATATACTGAAAACTGGCAGCCAATATCAAACTAAATGGAGAGAAACCTGAGGCAATCCCACTAAAATCGGGGAGCAGACAAGGCTGCCCACTCTCTCCCTATCTATTCAGTATAGTACTTGGAGTCTTACCCAGAGTAATCAGGCAGCAAAAAGAGGTCAAAGGTATACAAATTGGAAAGGAAGAAGTCAAACTATCACTATTTGCAGATGATATAGTCTGCAAATATTAGCGACCGCAAGACTTCCACCAGAGAACTCCTAAAGCTGATCAACAACTTCAGCAAAGTGGCTGGATATAAATTGAACTAAAGCAAATCAGTAGCCTTCCTCTACTCAAAGGATAAACAAGATAAGAAAGAAATTAGGGAAATGACACCCTTCACAATAGTCCCAAATAATATTTCATACTTAGGTGTGACCCTGATGAAGCAAGTGAAGGGTCTATATGACAAGAACTTTAAGCCTCTGAAGAAAGAGATCCAGGAAAGTCTCAGAAGTTATAAAGATCTCCCATGTTCATGGATAGACAGGATCAATATAGTAAAAATGGCCACCTTGCCGAAAGCAATCTACAAATTCAATGTAATCCCCATCAAAATTCCAAATCAATTCTTCATAGGTCTAGAAAGAGAAATTCTCAAATTCATCTGGAATAATAAAAAACCAAGTATAGCAAAAACTATTCTCCACAACAAAAGATATTCTGGGGAAATCACCATCCCTGACCTCAAGCTCTACTACAGAGTGATAGTGATAAAAAAATGGTTTGGTATTGGTATGCAGACAGGCAGGAAGAGCAATGGAATAGAATTGAAGACCCAGAAAAGAACCCACACATGTACTGTCACTTGATATTTGACAAAGGAGCTAAAAACATCCAATGGAAAAGAGACAGCATTTTTAACAAATGGTGCTGGATCAACTGTAGGTCTGCATGCAGAAAAATGCAAATTGACCCATTCTTATTTCCTTGTACAAAGCTCAAGTCCAAGTGGATCAAAGATCTACACATAAAATCAGACACACTGAAGCTTATAGAGGAGAAATTTATAGTGGGGAAAAGCTTATAGTGGGGATAAACCTTGAACACATGGGCACAGAGGAAAAGTTCCTCAACAGAACACCAATGGCTTATGCTCTAAGAAAAAGAATCAACAAATGGTACCTCATAAAACTGCAAATCTTCTGGAAGGCAAAGGACATAGTCAATACAACAAAATGGCAACCAACAAATTGGGAAAAGATCTTTACTAACCCTACATCTGATAGAGGGCTAATATCCAACATATATAAAGAACACAAGAAGTTAGTCTCCAGAGAAGCAAAGAACCCTATTAAAAAATGGGGCACAGAGCTAAACAGGGAATTCTCAACTGACGAAACTCAAATGGTTCTCAAGCACTGAAAGAAATGTTCAGCATCCTTAGTTTTCAGGGAAATGCAAATCAAAACAACACTGAGATTCCACCTTACACCAGTCACAATGGCTAAGATCAAAAACTCAGGGGACAGAAGATGCTGGAGAGGATGTGAGGAAAGAGGAACACTTCTCCATTGTTGGTGGGATTGCAAGCTGGTAAAACCACTCTGGAAATCAGTTTGGTGATTCCTCAGAAAATTAGACATAGTACTACCTGTGGACCCAGCTATACCACTCCTGGGCATATACCCAGAAGGTGCTCCTACCTGTAATAAGGACACATGCTCCACTATGTTCATAGCTGCCTTATTTATAACAGCCAGACTCTGGAAAGAACCCAAATGTCCCTCAACAGAGGAATGGATACAGAAATAGTACACAATGGAGTACTATTCAGCTATTAAAAACAATGAATTCTCTACATCCTCGCCAACACCTGCTGTCTCCTGAATTTTTAATCTTAGCCATTCTGACTGGTGTAAGGTGAAATCTCAGGGTTGTTTTGATTTGCATTTCCCTAATGACTAATGAAGTTGAGCATTTTTTAAGATGCTTCTCCGCCATCCAGAGTTCTTCAGGTGAAAATTCTTTGTTTAACTCTGTACCCCATAGGGCAAAACCAGAAAAGGGAAGTGGGAAGGGGTGGGTGGGAGAACAGGGGGAGGGAAGGGGGCTTATGTGACTTTTGTGGAGTGGGGGGCCAGAAAAGGGGAAATCATTTGAAATGCAAATTAAAAATATATCGAATAAAAAATAATTTAAAAAAACAATGAATTCATGAAATTCTTAGGCAAATGGATGGAACTAGAAAGTGTCATCCTGAGCAAGGTAACCCAGTCACAAAAGAATGCACATCCTATGCACTTATAAGCAGATGCTAGTCCAAAAGTTCAAATACCCAGAGACCCCAGAACTCCTAGGGACTGAACCATCAACCAAGGGGTACACATGGTTCCAGCCAAAAATGTGGCAGAGGAATGCCTTGTTAGGCATCAGTGGAAGGAGTGGTCTTTGGTCAGGTAAAGACTCAATAGAGGCCCCAACAAAGGGAAAAGGATGGGGGGGGAGGGAGTGTGTTGGGTAGAGGGGCATATACATGGAGTCAGGGGGTGGGAGGAGGGGTTGGGAATCTTTGGGGAGGGTGGTTTTTGGGAGGGGGAAATTGGGAAAGGTTTTACCATTGGCAATGTAAATAAAGAAGATACTCAATAAGAGAGAGAGAGAGAAAGAGAGAGAGAGAAAGAGAGAGAGAGAGAGAGAGAGAGAGAGAGAGAGAGAGAGAGAATCAACAAGATAGACAAAACCCTAGCCAAACTAACTAAAGGGCCCAGAGGCAGTATTCAAATTAACAAAATCAGAAACGAATAAGGAGACATAACAACCAAAAAGGAGGAAACTCAAAAAATTATCATATCCTACTATAAAACACTATACTCAACAAAACTGGAAAATCTAGATGAAATGGATACTTTTCTAGACAGATAACACATACCAAAGTCAAATCAAGATCAGGTAAACTATCTAAACAGGCCCATATCTCACAAGGAAATAGAAGCCGTCTTTAAAAATCTCCCAAAGGAAAAAAAAAAGCCCAAGGACATATGGATTTAGTGCAGAATTCTATCAGACGTTCAAAGAAGACCTGATACCAATATTCCTCAAACTAGTCCATGAAATAGAAACAGAAGGAACACTACCTAACTTATTCTATGAAGCCACAATTATTCTGATACCCAAATAATACAAGGACACAACCAACAGAGGGAATTTCAGACCAATCTTGCTTATGAATATCAATGGAAAAATATTCAATAAAATTCTTGCACACTGAAGTCAAGAATTCATCAAACAACCATTCACCACTATCAAGTAGGCTTCATCTCAGGGATGCAAGGATGGTTCCGTATATGGAAATCCATTAATGAAATCCAGTATATAAACTAACTCATAGAAAAAAATCACATGATAAACTCCTTAGATTCCAAAAAGGATTTGACAAAATGCAACAACCCTTCATGTTAAAATTATTGGAGAGATCAGGAATTCAAGGCTCATACTGAAATGTAATAAAAACAATTTACAGAAAATCAATGGCCAATATCAAATTAAATGGAGAGATACTTGAAGCAAACCCACTAAAATTGTGGATAAGACAATAGTCCCCCCTCTCCCCATATCTATTCAATATAGTACTCGAAGTAGTAACTAGAACAATAAGACAACAAAAGGAGATCAAGGGGATACAAATTGGCAAAGAAGAAATAAAGGTATCACTATTTGCATTTGATATGATAATATATATAAGTGACCACAAAAATTCTATGAGAGAATTTCTCCAGTTGATAAACAATTTCAGCAAAGTGGCTGGATACAAAAGTAACTCAAATAAAACTGTAGCCTTCCTTTATACAAATGATAAACTAACTGGCTGAAAACAAAATTAGTGAAACAACTCCCTTCACAATAGCCACAAACAATATAAAGTATCTTGGGGTAACTCTTAGCAAACAAATGAAATATCTGTATAACAATAGTTTCAAGTCTCTCAAGAAAGCAATATTTAACAATAAAAGAATGGCTGGGCGAAATCACTGTCCCTGAACTCAAGCTTTACTACAGAGCAATAGTGATAAAAACTGCATGGTATTTATACGGAGACAGACAGGTTGATCATTGGAATAGAACTGAAGACACAGAAATAAAACAACACATTTATGGACACTTGATACTATGCCAAAAATATTCAATGGAAAAGAGAAAGCATTTTCAATAAATAGTGATGGTCAAACTGTCTGTCTGTATGTAGAAAAATGAAAAGAGACTGGGATAGTCCAAGTGGATAAAGAACCTCAACATAAAGCCAGATATATTGAATCTAATAGAAGAGAAAGTGGGAAAGAACCTTGAACTGATTGGCACAGGGGGAAATTTCCTAAACAGAACTCCAATGGCCCATGCTTTAAGATCAAGAATTATAAAATGGGACCTCATTAAACTTGAAGATTTCTGTAAGGCAAAGGACATAGTCAAAAGTTGAATCAGCAAGTTAAAGATTTCAAAAAAAAAATCTTCAATAATCCCACATCCAATAGCGGGTTTATATGTAAAAATATATAAAGAAATCAAGAATCTAACAACCAAAAATCCAAACAAACCAATCAAAAAATGGGGTGTACAACTAAACGGAGAATTCACAACAGAGGAATCTTGAATGGCTGAGAAGCATCTAAAGAAAGGTTCAAAATTCTTAGTAATTGGAGAAATGAAAATCAAATGACCCTGAGATTCTACCTTACACCAATCAGAATGACTAAGATCAAAACCTCATGTGGCAACACATATTGGAGAGGATCTGAAGAAAGAGGAATACTCCTCAATTGCTGGTCGGACTGTGTACTGGCTGGTTTTGTGTGTCAACTTGACACAGGCTGGAGTTATCACAGATAAAAAGAGTTTCAATTGGGGAAGTGCCTCCAGCTGTGGGTCATTTTCTCAATTAGTGATCAAGTGGGGAGGGCCCCTTGTGGGTAGTACCATCCCTGGGCTGTGTTCTAGGGTTCTATAAGAGAGCAGGCTGAGCAAGCCAGGGGAAGCAAGCCAGTAAGAAACATCCCTCCATGGCCTCTGCATCAGCTCCTGCTTCCTGACCTGCTTGAGTTCCAGTCCTGCCTTCCTTTAGGGATGAACTGCAATGTGGAAGTGTAAGCTCAATAAACCCTTTCCTCCCCTACTTGCTTCTTGTTCATGATGTTTGTGCAGGAATAGAAACCCTGACTAAGACAAATTGGTACAATCGTAGTAGGGTATTCCTGTGCAACCTGACCATGTTTTGGGGAGGATTGTGGAAGGACTTAGGTACTTTGAGCTAGAAAAGCTGTGGAAAGTTCTGTAGGAGCTTGGAAGACAATGTTACGAACAGTGCAGAAGATGGAGGCCTGGCTTATGAAATTTCAGAGGGAAGATTAAAGACTCTTACAGTGGCCATGTTTTGATTGTGAAGATTCTTTGGTTTTGGTTAGCTGGGGCTGAAGAATCAGCTGTAAGTAACAAGATACCAGAACCACTAAAGCAATATTGATGCTGGTTAGCTGGAGCTAAGAAATTAGCGGTGATTAAGAAGAGACCAGCATCACTGAGATGAAATCTTCTTGGAAGTGTTTTCTGAGAGCACAGAGAGTGTGTTCCAGAGATAGTCACAGTTGTATTTTGTGCTGTGGCTGGACTTGGTACTGTGTAAGAGTCACCCAGATGATACTGGTTTTGAAGGCCTGAAGGGGTCATGAAGAGCAGCTGAGGCTCTTGGCCCAGTAAGAGGCCACGGAAGGCCATTGCTGAAGGTGCAGCCTCAGTTGCAATTGATGGCCCAGGACTTGAAAGGGTCATGCATAGGAGCAGAGGCTTGTCACCCTGATGAGAGCCTATGAGAGGCTATTGGTGAAGCCTAATTACAGTAGAAGATAGCAGCATTTTGGAGATGCCAGTCCCATGCGATGACCACCAAGAACAGCAGCAGCAATGGAGTACAGGCAGCTGGAGCCTAGAAGACAAGCTGTGTGCTACAAAGGGCAGAACTGGAGAAGTGACCCAAGCCCTTGGAGGAGCCCAGAAGATCGTGAGTTGGATCCCAGACATTGGACATTTGGAGTTTGAGTTTTGCTTTTGGTTGTGGCTGTGCCCTGATATGTTTCCCTCTTGAAGGAAGAAAGTATTTTAGTGGAGCCCACAGTTAAGAGACTTTGAATTTTAAAGATATTGGACATTTTAAAGTGATTGAACTATTAATATGTAAAGACTGTGGGACTTTTAAAGTAATTTGGATCTTGGGGATGAATAAGAAAGTAAGGGTTGAGGCTTAATAGTGATGTGTTTGTGTGTCAAGTTGACAAGGGGTTAATTGTACTGGCTGGTTTTGTGTGTCAACTTGGCACAGGCTGGAGTTATCACAGAGAAAGGAGTTTCAATTGGGGAATTGCCTCCATGAGATCCAGCTGTGGGGCATTTTCTCAATTAGTGATCAAGTGGGGAGGGCCCCTTGTGTGTGGTGCCATCCTTGGGTTGGTGTTCTTGGGTTCTATAAGAGAGCAGGCTGAGCAAGCCAGGGGAAGCAAGCCAGTAAGAAACATCCCTCCATGGCCTCTGCATCAGCTCCTGCTTACTGACCTGCTTGAGTTCCAGTCCTGCCTTCCTTTAGGGATGAACTGCAATGTGGAAGTGTAAGCTCAATAAACCCTTTCCTTCCCTACTTGCTTCTTGTTCATGATGTTTGTGCAGGAATAGAAACCCTGACTAAGACAGACTGCAAACTGGGACAACCACGCTGGAAATCAATCTGGAGGTTCTTCAGAAAATTGGAAATCGATCTACCTGAAGACCTAGCTATACCACTCTTTGGAATATACCCAAAAGATGTCCTACAATGTCACAGTGGCACATGTTCCACTATGTCCACAGCGACCTAGTTTGTGATAGCCAGAAGCTAGAAACAACCCAGGTGTTCCACAACAGAAGAATGGATACAGAAAATGTGGTTCATTTGCAATGGAATACTACTCAGCTATTAAGAACAAGGACATCCTGAGTTTTGCAGCCGAATGAATGGTCATAGAAAATGTCATCCTGAGAGAGATCCCAAAAGTACATGTATGGTATGTACTCACTAATAAGTGGATATTAGCCAAAATAAAGGAAAAGAAAAGTACAGAATGTGCAAGATACAGTCCACAGAACTCAAAAAGATCAACAAGCTGAAGGGCCGGCGAGAGAATTCCTCAGTCCCACTTTGGAGGGAGAAGAAAGCAATCAAATGTGTGGAGGAAGGGAGGGACCTGAGAGGGAAATGGACAGGGAGTGGGGAAGGAGAAGGGAACGGGATCTGGTATTGGGTGAGCAAAAAGAACTGAAGCCCTGAGCACCAGCAGAAAGCATGGAAACTGGCAACCTTAGGGGTAGGAGGACGGGGGGGGGGGGGGGTGCTCTCCAGAATGCACTCTAGACCCAGAAAGTAAAAGACTCACAGGACTAAAATCAAGGGACTTTAGATGAAATACCTGACAGTAGGGAGAGACAACTTATAGAGCCCACCTCCTGCAGGAAAACAGGGCATCAAGTGAGGGAGGGGGTTGCCATCCCAAAGTCAAAACTCTGACCCATGATCATTCCTGTCTGAAAGAACTGCAGGGATGGAAATGGATCAGAACCTGAGAAAAAGAAGGTCCAGGGAAAGGCCCAAAGTGGGATCCAACTCACGGGGAGGCCACAAGGCCTGACACTATTACTGAGGCTATGGAGCATTCACAAAAAGGGACCTAGCATGACTGCACTCAGGAAGACCCAACAAGCAGCTGAAAGAGTCAGATGCAGATATTTGTACCCAATGAATGGACAGAAACTTTTGACCCCTGCGGTTGAGTTAGGGAATGGCTGGAAGAAGTTCATGAGGAGGACGACCCTGTAGGAGGACCAGCAGTCTCAATGAGTCTGGAACCCCAAGAGATCTCTCAAACACTGGGTCACCAACCAGACAGCATACACCAGCTGCTATGAAGACCCAAACACATATACAGCAGAGGACTGCCAGGTCTGGGGGTCTGGGTTCAGTCAGAGAAGATATACCTAACCCTCAAAAGACTGGAGGCCCCAGAGAGTTCATAGGTCTGGATGGGTTGGGAGTTGGGGGTGGGGACATCCTCATGGAGACTGGGTGGTGGGGAGGAGGAACAGTTGGAGGGTGGAAAGGGAAGGGAAATAATAAAATCTGGAGTGTAAATAAATAAATAAATAAAGGACAGCTTTTGATAGGAAGTCGATAGGAAGTTGCTTGTTCTATTAGCTGAGAGCTTATTTGAAACTGAATATGCATAAAAATAGATTCAAGTTTGTCTAATAAATAAACACATGGCTATATAATTCACCCAGTATGCTCTTTACTAACTGTTATCTGGTAGCACTATATTTTTTAATGTTTATGCAGAAAAACAATCTGGAAGATAATTTAGCATTTTGAAGATTACACTTGATTGAACTTTGATGCCCTGGTTAGGTATGGATTCTCTATTCTGGGCAGGCATTCTTACTTACAAGACTAGTTAATGATAGTGCTAGCCAAAATTAGCCTTTAAGATATTTAAAGGCAAAAATATATGCCTTTCAAAAAGATTCAGTTCAGTAGATATCATCATTGAATATAACAGCACATAAAATTTAAAAAAGAGTGAAAAATGTCCCCAAATAACTAAATGTTAGAGAAACTTTCCAGCAAAAAGCTCCATGGTGAATTGGATGTTTATGAGAGCATAATAAAATCACATTGTCTAAATATTACCTTTGAAACAGATGGTGTTGAGGAAAAAGGGAAAAATGACTTTTGGAGAACACTAGCTAGAAGTAAGACTGAACTTTAATACTTTCTATTAGTGTACTATAATGATCATTCACTAAACACATTCATTTTCTTTCAATATCTGTCAAGCAGTAGGCAGGCTAGGTTCTCAAAAATTATGTTCAAAGGGAAGGGGCAAGATATTTGCACTGAAGTTGTATATTTTATTGCAATGGCTTAAATGTTGTAAATAATCAAAAGAACTGACTTAAAAATGTATTTCTGAATGGAAAATTTCAGATACTTTCAAAACAACTGTTTAATTTATCACTCTAGAGGCAAGAAAATCTGTCAAACACAAAATAAATAGATAAATTTAAAGTATCAGGTATTAGTCATGCTTCTGATTTTCCACAGTAACACCAAAAGTTAAAGGTCTATGTTTGAGATTCCGCATTAAATGATGCCAGCCCACAATTCTAAGCACAATCAAGCTTCTAAAGTAATTAGAGTCTTCCTTTTTGTCCATGTGAAGACACAACTGAGGATGCTGGAGAGCAGTTCCCTAACTTCAGTTCTTGAATTTTCATTTTCAAAATCTCTGAAATATCAGTTTCTTCTATGTATAATTTACCCAGTGTGTGAAAAGCTGTTACAGAAGACCACTGTACTCAAATAAATGTTATGGTCCTAAAATCAGTTATCATTTCAGAAAAACCTGTACTCGCTCAAACTTGGAATTAGCAATGCTCTTCAACCATGAAGTTATCAAGTTAATTATCCAAACCTGAAAGATATTTAGAGTGCAAGGGAGGTACTATTAATAGTTCAAGTGGGACAGCAGGAATAATTTAGATCTGTTCTAGGCAAACTAGGACATATGGTGAGTCTAACTATTGTGAAAATACAACTCTCCACCTGGTGTTAGTTTATTTTTAATTAAAGTCAAACAACTTGAAAAAAATATACAGTTCGTGGATCTTGGAAGGCTCCTCATAAAACATTATAAAAATATCACAATGCCTTTTTACTGGAATAGTCATTTTCTTTTCATATGTTCCAGCACCCATAGCTTACTGTCTGAAAATAAATGACAAAAATAATGTCCATAAAAATATTTTGAAAAGCACACTCTAGGAATAACATATTGGTGTTCATTTTGAGTAGTTCATAAACTACTGGTTAGCCACCAAATGAGTAAAGCCTCATTTTAAAACTCTAACAACTTGATTTCATTAATATATAAAGCCCATTTAACTACCTATGTCGGTCCATTTCTATTTTAGTCTAATATATCAATTATATGTGAATTGATTTCTAGGTCTTATAAGTAATCAAAATCTACATTGAGCATTATATATATGTATATATATATACATATACACTACCATATATATATATATATATATATATCAGAAGAATAAAATTTTAATATACTTAACTCACCATAAAGTCCATTTCATTTTTGTGAGAATAGTGAATATATTTATATTTGAATTGCCATTCTTTGAGAACCCATCAAGAAGAGATTGTTGTTGTTCCTGTCACTCAGATGTTTTCCCTTCAAGCATAACAAGAGCAGAGAATAAACTGTTATTCTGCTTTTCATATTTCCATTTGATAAACTCGCATGAGACTATTTTGATGTGCTTTTTGGTTTGAATAAAGAAAATTCATCACTTCAAAGGTTTTCAAAATTTCTGTAAAGTTTATTAATTATGACTAACTTATCCAAATGAGCAACTATGACTTTTATATAATACTACATTTGTATAGTTCAGCAATAAAAAGATTTTTCCAACTATAAGTCCATTCTACTAGAAAATTCCTACTGCAAGAGAAGCTTTTCTTTGGATTTAAATCTCTTTTTTCCTATTGCTCATGTCTTCATATATAATTTTCATGGAATAAGTTGAAAAGGAAAATACATCAATGTTAATTTGCTTTTGGAATCTTACTCTTAGAAGAGTGGTAGGGGTGGTGAAATAATGTCACCCATGTAAACCTGTGGTCCTGGCTTTAGTTAGTGCTTGCAAAAGCAGAGCAATGCAAAACATACACCTCTGCATTCCTGAGTATTTGTAGAAATTTTTCCTTCTAAAAAATTTCTGTTTGATAGCTTGAGCTTAAAAAAAAAAGAACATGGTGATTCTGTGACTCTTCCCCTGCATACATGTAGACAAGAATATTAACCTAAGTCAGCAGGCCATCAGCTCCTTATCAAAGTGTTTGCAAACCTGAGCAGAAGCCATCCAGAAATAAGAGACTTAAAATGAAGTTAGCCAGCGTCAAAACTCAAAACAGGCCATTGATACTGCAATTTTAAGTTTTTAGTTCAACACAGTTCCTCCTATCATATAATAATCAAAACACCACATGCACTAAACAAAAAAAAAATATTAAAAGCAGTAAGGGAAAAATGTCAAGTAACATATAAAGGCAGACCTATCAGAATTACACCACACTTCTCACCAGAGACTATGAAAGCTAGAAGATCCTGGGCAGATCTCATGCAGACTCTACGAGAACACAAATGCCATCCAAGACTACTATACCCAGCGAAACTCTCAATTACCATAGATGGAGAAATCAAGATATTCCATGACAAAACCAAGTTTACACAATATCTTTCCACGAACATAGCCCTACAAAGGATAATAAATGGAAAACACCAACATATGGAAGGAAACTACACACTAGAAAACGCAAGAAAGTATTATCTCAACAAATCCATGCAAACATAATTCTATCTCTAACAACAAAAATAACAGGAAATAGCAATCACTTTTTCCTAATATTTCTTAATATGAAAATTAATATTACCAACATATCCTAATCAACTGAAATTCAAAAATATGAGGAATTAGAAATTTGTTGGCTGTTATCCAATGGTCTCTCTAATTTTTGTAATTGGAGAAATATGTCCAATATTCTACCAGCCATATAGACTTTTTGCTTGTTTGTGACATTGTCTTACTGTGTATCACATAATGGTCTTGAAATCATGCTTCTCCTATCTAAGCCTCTCCATTAGTATGATTGTTCATTTGATGTTTTTACACTATACTATGCTTTTCAGAACAGCTTACATATTTAAAAATTGTTTATACAGCCAAAGGAAACATAGACAACTAATATGGGAAGTGGCTTGTAAGAGAACAGCAAAGAGTGAGACTGAATGTTTTGCTTGGTATTTGTAATTATTGTATCAATTTTGAAGAAGATGACCTTATAAGTTACTCTTTTTCTGAGATGAATGCTTTTCAAAATCATCACAGCCAATACCCAGAATTTTACCCTGAGCTAATGTCTGTGCCACCCTCCTAGCAGAACTGTTGTTCATTGAAACAGTTGATGAATGACTTCATGGATAGACCATCTTAATACAGACACAGTTTCTTAAATGAATGCAACCTGTTCCCTGTGGGCTGAGAATGATGACAATCACTCAAGCCAAATACCTTTTACCATAGCAGGATAGCTGTATCCAAATAATTGTGCCGACCATTCACTCCATGGTGCAGAACTGTCTAATCTTAGTTACCATGGAGGTAAAATACTTTGGTGACCTGAGGGACATTGAAGTATTGCCTTATTACAGTGAACTCCAATGTCTAAAACTTATTTTTATTTTGTGTCTGTGCTACAGTAAGAGCCAAGATTTTAAGCTCTACTAAAAACAAATCAAAGAAAAAGACTTTATCTTTTTTATGTTTATTTAATAACATGTACATCATTTTTATATAACGTTTTTATTTCTTCAATATATTGTTTATTTAAATTTCAAATGATTTCCCCTTTTTAGGCTCCGCACTCCCCAAAAGTCACATAAGTCCCCTTCCCTCCCCCTGTTCTCCCATCCACCCCTTCCCACTTCCCTCTTCTGGTTTTGCCCTACACTACTACACAGAGTCTTTCCAGAACCAGGGGCCACTCCTCCATTCTTCTTATACCTCATTTGATGTATGGATTATGTTTTGGGTATTCCAGTTTTCCAGGCTAATATACACTTATTAGTGAGTGCATACCATTATTGATCTTTTGAGACTGGGTTACCTCACTTAGTATGATGTTCTCCAGCTCCATCCGTTTGCCTAAGAATTTCATGAATTGATTGTTTCTAATGGCTCCATTGTGTATATATAACATATTTTTTGCATCCATTCTTCTGTTGATGGATACCTGGGTCCTTTCCAGCTTCTGGCTATTATAAAAATGGCTGCTATGAACATAGTGGAGCACGTATCCTTATTACATGATGGAGAATCTTCTGGGTATATGCCCAGGAGTGGTATAGCAAGATCTTCTGGACATGATGTGCCCAGTTTTCTGAGGAACTGCCAGACTGCTTTCCAGAATGGTTGTACCAATTTGCAACCCCACCAGCAGTGGAGAAGTGTTCCTCTTTCCTCACATCCTCTCCAACACCTGCTGTCTCCTGAATTTTTAATCTTAGCCATTCTGACTTGTGTAAGGTGAAATCTCAGGGTTATTTGATTTGCATTTCCCTAATGACTAATGAAGTTGAACATTTTTTAAAATTCTTCTTAGCCATCTGAGGTTCTTCAGGTGAAAATTCTTTCTTTAGCTCTGTACATCATTTTTTTAATAGGGTTATTTGGTTTTCTGGGGTCTAACTTCTTGAGTTCTTTTTTATATATTGGATATTAGCCCTCTATCTGATGTACGGTTGGTGAAGATTTTTTCCCAATCTGATGGTTGCCAATTTGTCCTTTTGATGGTGTCCTTTGCATTACAGAAACTTCGTAATTTAATGAGGTCCCATTTGTCAATTCTTGATCTTAGAACATAAGCTATTGGTATTCTGTTCAGGAACTTTCCCCCTGTACTGATGTCCTCAAGCATCTTCCCAAGTTTCTTTTCTATTAGTTTCAGAGTGTCTGGCTTTATGTGGAGGTCCTTGATCCATTTGGATTTGAGCTTAGTACAAGGAGACAAGGATGGATCAATTCCCATTCTTCTGCATGCTGACCTCCAGTTGAACCACCACCATTTGTTGAAAAGGCTATCTTTTTTCCATTGGATGTTTTCAGCTCCTTTGTCGAGGATCAAGTGGCCATAGGTGTGTGGGTTCATTTCTGGATCTTCAATCTTGTTCCATTGATCTGCCTGCCTGTCACTGTACCAATAACATGCAGTTTTTAGCACTATTGCTCGGTAATATTGCTTGAGGTCAGGGATACTGATTCCCCCAGAATTTCTTTTGTTGTTGAGAATAGTTTTAGCTATCCTGGGTTTTTTGTTATTCCAGATGAAATTGAGAATTGCTCTTTCTAATTCTATGAAAAACTGAGTTGGGATTTTGATGGGTATTGCCTTGAATCTGTATATTGCTTTTGGCAAAATGGCCATTTTAACTATATTAATCCTGCCAATCCAGGATCATGGGAAGCTTTTCCATTTTTTGAGGTCTTCTTCCATTTCCTTCTTCAGAGTCTTGAAGTTCTTGTCATACAGATCTTTCACATGTTTGGTAAGAGTCACCCCAAGGTACTTTATACTGTTTGTGGCTATTGTGAAGGGTCTCATTTCCCTAATTTCTTTCTCAGCCTGCTTATCCTTTGAGTATAGGAAGACTACTGATTTGCTTGAGTTGATTTTATAACCTGCCACTTTTCTGAAGCTGTTTATCAGATGTAAGAGTTGTCTAGTGGAGTTTTTAGGTCACTTGGTTAAACTATCATATCATCTGCAAATAATGATAGTTTCACTTCTTCCTTTCCAATTTGTATCCCTTTGACCTCCTTATGTTGTCTAATTGCCTGAGCTAGTACCTCAAATACAAGATTGAAAAGATAAGGAGAGAGGGGGCAGCCCTGTCTAGTCCCTGATTTTAGTGAGATTGCTTCAAGTGACTCTCCATTTAGTTTGATGCTGGCTACCAGTTTGCTCTATATTGCTTTTACTATGCTTAGGTATGGGCCTTGAATTCCTGTTCTTTCCAAGAATTTAAGCATGAAAGGATGCTGAATTTTGTCAAATGCTTTTTCTGCATCCAATGATATGACCATGTGGTTTTTTTCTTTGAGTTTTTTCATGTAGTGGATTGTATTGATGGTTTTCCGTATATTGAACCAACCCTGCATCCCTGGGATAAAGCCTACTTGATCATGGTGGATGATCATTTTTATGTGTTCTTGGGTTCGGTTGGCAAGAATTTTATTGAGTATTTTTGCATTGATGTTCATAATGGAAATTGGTCTGAAGATCTCTTTCTTTGTTGGATCTTTGTGTGGTTTTGGTATCAGCGTAATTGTGTCTTCCTAGAACAAGCTGGGTAGTATTCCTTCTGTTTCTATTTTGTGGAACAGTTTGAAGAGTATTGGTGTTAGGTATTCTTTGAAGGTCTGATAGAATTCTGCAGTGAAGCCATCTGGTCCCATGCTTTTTTTGGTTGGGAGACTTTCTATGAACCCTTTTATTTCTTTAGGGGGTATGGGACTGTTTAGATCATCTATTTGGTCCTGATTTAATTTTGGTATCTGTCTAGGAAATTGTCCATTTCCATCCATATTGTCCAGTTGTGTTAAGTATAGGCTTTTGTAGTAGGATCTGATGATTTTTTTAATTTCCTCAGTTTCTGTTGTTATACCCCCCTTTTCATTTCTAATTTTGTTCATTTGAATACTGTCTCTGTGCCATTTGGTAAGTCTGGCTAAGGTTTATCTATCTTGTTGATTTTCTCAAAGAACCAGCTCCTTGTTTCGTTGGTTCTTTGTATGGTTCTCTTTGTTTCCACTTGATTGATTTCAGCCCTGAGTTTGATGATTTCCTGTCTTCTTCTTCTCCTCCTGGGTGAAGTAGCTTCTTTTTGTTCCAGAGCTTTCACATGTGTCATTAAGCTACTAGTGTATGCTCTCTCATGATTCTTTTGGGAGGCATTCAGGGCTATTAGTTTTCCTCTTAGCACTGCTTTCATTGTATACCAAATATTTGGGTATGTTGTGCCTTCATTTTCATTAAATTCTAAAAATTCTCTGATTTCTTTATTTATTTCTTCTTTGGCCAAGGTGTCATTGAGTATTGTTCAGCCTTCATGTGTATGTGGGCTTTCGGTTTTTTGTTTTTGTTTTTGTTGTTGCTATTGAAGACCACTCTTACTCCATAGTGATCTGATAGGAGGCATGGGATTATTTCCATCTTCTTATATTTGTTGAAGTCTGTCTTGTGACCAATTATATGGTCAGTTTTGGAGAAGGTACCATGAGGTGCTGAGAAAAAAGTATATTCTTTTGCTTTAGGGTGAAATGTTCTATAAATATCAGTCAAATCCAATTGGTCCAAAGCTTCAATTAGTTTTACTGTGTCCCTGCTTAGTTTCTGTTTTCCTGATTGGTCCATTGAGGTTAGTGGAGTGTTGAAGTCACCCACAATTATTGTGTTAGGTGCAATGTGTGCTTTGAGCTTTAGTAAAGTTTCTTTTACGAATGAGGGTGCCTTTGCACTCTGCGCACAGATGTTCAGAATTGAAAGTTCTTCTTGGTGGATTTTTTTCTTTGACCATCAAGAAGTGTCCTTCCATATCTCTTTTGATGACCTTAGGTTGAAAGTCAATTTTATCTGATATTAGAATGGCTACTCAGGCTCTTTTCCCGAGACCATTGGCTTGTAAAATTGTCTTCCAGGCTTTTACTCTAAGGTAGTTTTTGTCTTTGACATTGAGGTGTGTCTCCTGTATGCAGCAAAATGTAGGGTCCTGTTTCCTTATCCAGTCTATTAGTCTTTGTCTTTTTATTTGGGAATTGAGTCCATTGATGTTAAGAGATATTAAGGAATAGTGATTATTACTTCCTGTCATTTTTGATGTTATTTTTATATTTGATTGGTTATCTTCTTTTGGGTTTGATGAAAGAAGGTAATTATCTTGCTTTTTCCAGGGTGTCGTTTCCCTCCTTGTATTGGAGTTTTCCTCCTGTTATTCTTTGTAGGGCTGGGTTTGTGGAAAGATATTGTGTAAATTTGGTTTTGTCATGGTCAAGAGTGGCTTCTTGCTTTCTCCATCTACGGTGATTGAAAATTTTTCTGGGTATAGTAGTTTTGGCTGGCATTTGTGTTCTCTGAGAGTCTGAATGAGATCTGTCCAGGATCTTCTAACTTTCATGGTCTCTGCTGAGAAATCTGGTGTAATTCTGATAGGTCTTCCTTTATATGTTACTTGGCCTTTTTCCCTTACTGCCTTTAATATTCTTTCTCTGTTTAGTACTTTTGGGGTTTTGATTATGATGTGACAGGAGGTATTTCTGCTCAGGTCCAGTCTGTTTGGTTTTCTTTAGGCTTCTTGTATATTCATGGGCATCTCTCTCTTTAAGTTGGGAAAGTTTTCTTCCATAATTTTATTGAAGATATTTGCTGGCCCTTTAAGTTGTAAATCTTCACTCTCATCTATACCTATAATCATTGGGTTTGGTCTTCTCATTGTGTCCTAGATTTACTGGATGTTCTGGGATACAAGCTTTTTGCATTTTGCATTTTCTTTGACTGTTGAATCAATGGTTTCTCTGGTATCTTTGGCATCTGAGATTCTTTCTTCCATCTCTTGTATTCTGTTGTTGATATTTGCATCTATGGCCCCTGATTTCTTTCCAAGGTGTTCTATCTCCAAAGTTGTCTCCCTTTTTCATTTCTTAGTTGTTTTTACTTCTGTTTTTAGATCCAGGGTGGTTTTGCTCAGTTCCTTCATTTGCTTGTTTGTGTTTTCCTTTAATTCTTTAAGAGGTTTTCATGTTTCCTCTTTCATGACTTCTGCCATTTGACTCACTTTCTCCTGCATTTCTTTAAGTCTTTTTTTGTGTTTCTTCTTTATTGGCTTCTATCTCTTGAGCCTTATTCTCCTGAATTTCTTTAAGTGATTTTTGTGTTTTCAATATACGAGTTTCTAGCCTGTTCATGTTCCCCTGTATTTCTTTAAGAGATTCATTTGTCCTTTTTGTGTTCTAGCAGCATCATAACCAGTGATTTTAAATCAAAATCTTGTTTTTCTAGAGTGTTGGCATATCCAGGACTTACTGATGTTGGAGAGTTTGGTTCAGACGCTGCCAGATTGCCTAGATTTTTGTTAGTAGTATTCCTACATTTGCCCTTTGCCATCTTGTTCTCTGGCGTTAGTTGGTCTTGTCTCTGGCTGTTGTTTGGGCCTCCTGTGAGGCTCTAGGGCTATTTCCACAACACTGGATGGCTGGGTTTCCCCTGTCACAGATTGCTGATGTGCTGCCCGCCTCTTGGGTGCCCTTCGAGCCCTAGTGTGCCTTGTCCCAGATTGTGTCTTTGAACCAGGTGGTGCCCATTTGCTCCTTCATGGAGTGCTGATGGTGTATGCTGAGGGGACATTTTCTGTGGGAATCATCAGAGTCCTGATCACTGCTGGGCAGCTGCTCCCCCAATTGGGTTGGTGCACACAAGGCTACTCTAGCTACTCAGGCCCTGAGTCTAGGAAAAAGCCTGGCAAGCTTAGGCCTGAGTAATGTTTGCCTCGAGCTATGACTGTTAATTGGTTCTGTCTGTTAGCCAAGATGGAGGCATGTGCACACTCCCTGAAAGTGTAGGGAGAGTCTGCCCAGCTAATAACTTCCTGGCAGGGTTGGCACACAGGTGGCCCACTAGACAGCCCTGGGCCTGGGTGCAATCTGACGCCTGTTGGGCTTAGACCCCCACTATGTTAGCCTCGGGCTATGACTGTTAGCCAGCATGGTAGAACTCTCTGGCATCCTGTAGCCAAAATGGCTCCACTCCTGCACTGAGACAGACTGCTGGGAAGATCACCTCCTGGCTGGTTTAGCACACCAATAGCCCCCCAAATAGCCCAGGGCCTGGGTGCAGGCCAGTGCCTGTTGGGCTTAGACCCTGTGATGTTGGCCTTGGGCTAAGTCTGCATACCTCTAGCTGTTGGTTCTCTCTAGTGTCAGAGAGCCAAGATAGTGGAGAGTCTCTTGTAACTGACTGGCAGGAGGCAGAGTTCTGATGTGGTTTCAGTGTGGTGAAAGGCTGAAAGGCACTGTAAATCCGCTGCTGCTTGTAGCCCAGCTGGCCAGCGATGGTCAGTGGTAGCGGGCGCAGGGCCTACCAGGACCCCGTCACCTTGGTTCCACTGCTGATAGCCCTTCAGCTGGACAAGCTGCTGCTGCTGCCTCTGCCAGTATATAACTTTTTCCATGTCCATCATTTTTATGATGGTATAAAAACATATATTGTGTTGAATATAATAAAAATTAAATTAATCAATTCCACTCTTTGTCCCTGTATTACCTTTAGACAGGAGCAATCCTGAGTTAAAGTTTTTGAGACGGGTGGGTGACTCCATCCCTCAACTGGGGGCTGTGCCTAACCTCAAGATATGGTCTCTACAGGTTCTCTCTCACACCTTTGCTGGGTATTTCAGGTAATGTCATCCATGTTTGGTTCTGGGAGATTATTGCTTTCCTGGTATCTGGGACTTTCTGGTTGTTACCCTCAGCTCCTCACTCCCCCATTGCTGCACACCTCTGTTCAGTTTCTTAACCCTATGTATATATCCCTTGTCTCCTCACACACCTGATCCTGCCCCCTCCTTTCTCCTCCCCTCCTCTCTTCCTCCCAAGTCCCTCCCACCTTCTACCTCCCATGATTATTTTGGTCTCCCTTCTAAGTAGGACTGAGGCATCCATAATTTGTAGGGATCCATTCCATATGCAGCCACCAAACCCAGACACTATTGCTCACGACAAGAAGTGATTACTGATGGCAGACTGATATAGCTGTCTCCTCAGAGGTTTTGCCAGATCCTGACCAATACAGATGGGGATACTAACAGCTAACCATTGGACTGAGCACAAGGACCCCAATGGAGAAATTAGTGGAAGGACTGAGAGAGCATTTGCAACCCTATAGAAAGAACAATATCAACAAATCAGAGAGCCTCCCCCCCAGAGATCCCAAGGAATGAACCACCAAATTACACACATGGAGGGTCCCATGTCTCCAGCTGCATAGCAGAGGATGGCCTTATCTGGCATCACAGGGAGGTGTGTACCTTGGTCCTGTGAAGGCTCAGTGCTTTAGTGTAGGAGAATTCTAGGGCAGGGAGGCAGGAGTAGGTGGGTGGATGGGGAACACCCTAATAGAAGCAGGGGGGAAGGAGATGGGATAGGGTGTTTGCAGAGGGGAAATTGAGAAGATAGATAACATTTGAAATTTAATTAAAATAACCAATCAAAATCAAATGCAAATCAACAAGAAATAATTTTCAATATCTATTATGGCTTCATTTGATATCAGTGTACAAGATAGTTAATCAATAGTATACAGCACACAGAAAAACATTAAATCAAAATTGATCTATATCCTTAGATATAAAATATAAAATTATAACATATGTGGAGGAGCTCTCAGAAATTGACAGACTCTAGGGTTGAATTTGCATTTTAGTAAATAACATTTACAGGGAAAAAACTGTGCATGCTTAGTTGCATATTGTTCATAGGTGTGCCCATGCCCCAGCAAAGCAAAAAAAAATTACATTTCTAAGACAACTGGAGAAAGATACATAATGAAGTTGTTACTGCATTATGAATCAAAAATTTTTGCTGTTGAAGACACTGGAATATAAAGTACATATTTCTTGCTCATCAAAGCATTGCCACATATAATCTCTTCATCCTGTTTCTATTATGTCACATCATTAGAAAATAACCATAATGTTATTTTATTTTAGTCTCAGTTTTTTGTTGTGTATGCATTCTAAAATTTGTAAAATTCATATTCTTGTTAAGTATGGAGGTAGTTTTTGAAGGCTGAAGAAGCCCAGAAACTATGTGCCTTTAACAGGTTAATTTATACTTATATATGTACACACGCACCCATATATATATGTATGTATATACACACATACATGTTTGTGTGTGTAAATATAGAAATTATGTCAAATCTTAATTTATCTCATATGTGGTTTTGGTTTTAAGGACAGCGTTATTTAAAATAGGATAATCTGGCCCTCAGGTAATGATAAAATAATGAGATTACAAGCTTGATAGGAAGTATCCATATATCTATAAAGAACATGTGTTTTAAAGGCATCCTGTGGAGGTATTTATATAAAACATGAAGTCAACTTCACAGTGAAGTAGACTAAATTGTTGTACATGATGAAAATTCAATAGGAGAGACAATGAACCCAGTATTTAAAATTTTGCTGAAGGTACCCCTTGATACGTATCATCAAGATGTGTTCCAGCTAGCAATTTGAGATACTGGCCTATTTTAACACAAAATAGACATAGCCTGATCACTATGATTTATTTTCTGTCCTTGATTTGTTATAGGACTTCCATCACCAGAAATGATAAATAAATGAATACAAGTAACTTTTCTTGCTTCCTATGATGCCAGAACATTCAGCATACAAAACAAAACAACCAGTTTCCATCTGGATCATTTGTCTCCAGGATGACTGGTTCCAAATAAGTGATGACATTCATCCCCTTTGGCATAGATTAATGTCAGTTCTAAGTCCAATTAGAAGTTTGACTATGGAGTTCAAGGCTTGGATATAACACTGGCAGTAATCTTCACTTCACTGAATCAGTCTCATTTGCTAACAAGTTAGTTTAAAGGAGTAAAGTGTAAACCTGGCGCCTGTTTTTTTTTTTTCCAAACCTTATTTTTATGATGATGGCTCTTAAATGCTTCAACCTCCCTTCTAGCCCATCACCCATCAGAGGTATTGCAAAAGAAAGGGTACAGGGCAAGTGGACCTGCATAGAAAGGTTCTTTGGAGCAACTCCCGTTTGCATGGTCTGGAAATCTTCAGTTCATTTCACAAGGTAGCACTCGGCAGCTTGATCCATGCACAAACACTTCACAGATAGACCAGGAGCCCAGTTCCATTGAGTTGGGATAACAAACAGGAATCAGCAGCAGAGCCACGACCTAGCAGAGACAGCCAAGCCACAGCCTTGGCATGAGTCACCAGGAAGGTACCAGGGCCAAAAGGAATGCCAGGAGAAGTTCTCTGGCTGTACCTCTCTCAGTGGAGCAAACATTAAGGAAGACTCAAGGCCCACAAGCATTGCACAGCTAGGATTATAAACAAGTCAATGTCTGCCTCTGTCACTGTCCCTTGAATCCTTTTTATACTCTCGAAACATCAATATTTCTGCCAGTCTTGCCTCAGCACAAGAGTCTGTCTCACCTCCAGCAATATACCCAAGCCTTCAGAGAAGCGTGAAATTCTTAGACAAATAGATGGAGCTGGAGAACATCATACTAAGTGAGGTAACCCAGTCTCAAAAGATCAATCATGGTATGCACTCACTGGATATTAGCCTAGAAACTTGGAATACCCAAGACATAATCCACATATTAAATGATGTCCAAGAAGAACAGAGGAGTGGCCCCTGGTTTTGGAAAGACTCACTGGAGCAGTATAGGGGAATACCAGAACAGAGAAGTGGGAAGGGGTGGATGGACGAAGAGGAGGGACGAAGGCTTATGGGACTTTCAGGGAGTGGAGCGTCAGATAATGGGAAACCATTTGAAATGTAAATAAAAATATATCGAATAAATAAAGAAAAAAAGAAAAAACAACAAAATGTTAAGTAGACCAACTCTCTCTCTCTCCTTCCCCCCTCTCTCTCTCCCTCCCTCTCTCTCTCTCTCTCTCTCTCTCTCTCTATATATATATATATATATATATATATATATATATATTCTTTATTTACAATTCAAATATTATCTGCTTTTCCAGTTCTCCGACCTCAGAAAACCCCTATCCCGGCCCCTCTACCCCTGCTTCTATGAGGGAATTCACCCTCCAAATGCCCACCCACTCCTGCCTCTGCACCCTGGCATTTCCCTACACTGGGGCATATAGCATTCTCGGGACCAAGGGCCTCTCCTCCCATTGATGCCCAACAAGAGCATCCTGAGCTACATTTGCAGCTGGAGCCATGGGTACCTCCATGTGTATTCTCTGGTTGCTGATTTAGTTCCTGGGAGAACTAGGGGGTCTGGTGTGTTGATATTATTGTTCTTCCTATGGGGTTACAACGTCCTTCAGCTCCTTGGCTCCTTTTTCTAGATCCTCCATTGGGCAACTTGAGCTCAGTATAATGGTTAGTTGAGAACACCCACCTCTGTCAGGTACTGGGAGTGCCTGTCAGGAGACAGCTATATAAGGCTCCTGTCAGCAAGCACTTATTGGTATCCACAATAGTGTCTGGGTTTGGTGACTGTATATGTGATGGAACCCTAGGTGGGGCAGTCTCTGGACGGTCTTTCCTTCGGTCTCTGCTCCACATTTTGTCTCTTTATCACCTCCCATGGACATTTTGTTCCCCCTTCTTAGAAGGACTAAAGTACCTATACTTTTGTCTTCCTTCTGCTTGAGTTCGTTTGGTCTATGGATTGTATCTTGGGTATTCCAAGTTTCTGGGCTAGTATCCATATATCAGTGAGTGCATACCATGTGTGTTCTTTTGTCATTGGGTTACCTCACTCAGGATATTTTCTAGTTCTATCCATTTGCCAAGGAATTTCATGCATTTATTGTTTTTAATACCTAAGTAGTATTCCATTTGTGTAAATATACCACATTTTCTGTATCCATTCCTCCACTGAGGGACATCTGGGTTCTTTCCAGCTTTTGACTATTACAAATAAAGCTGCTATGAACATAGTGGAACATGTGTCCTTATTACATGTTGGAGCATCTTTTGGGTATATATGCCCAGGCATAGTATTCTTGGACCCTCAAGTAATACTATGTCCAATTTTCTGCTGTAATGCCAAAGTGATTTCCAGAATGGTTTTACCAGTTTGGAGGAGTGTTCCTCTTTCTCCACATCCTCACCCACATCTGCTGTCACCTAAGATTTTGATCTTAGCCATTCTGACTGGTATGAGGTAGAATTTCAAGGTTGTTTTGATTTGCATTTCCCTGATGATTAAGGATATTGAACATTTATTAGGTGCTTTTCAGGCACATGGTATTCCTCAGTTGAGAATGTTTGATTAGCTCTGTATCCCATTTTTAATAGGATTATTTGGTTTTCTGGAGTGTAACTTCTTGAGTTCTTTGTATGTACTGGATTTTAGTCCTCTATTGAGTATAGGAATGGTAAAGATATTTTCCCAGTCTGGTGGTTGCCATGTTGTCCTATTGACAGCCTTACAGAACCTTTGCAATTTTATTAGGTCCCATTTGTCAATTCTTGATCTTAGATCATACACCCTTGGTGTTCTATTCAGGAAAATTTCCCCTGTGCCCATGTGCTCAAGGATCTTCACCACTTTTTTTTTTCTATTATTTCCCTTGTTTTATGTTTAGGCCCTTGAGCCACTTTGACTTGAGCTTTGCATGAGGAGATAATAATGGATTGATTTGCATTCTTTTACATGTTAACCACCAGTTAACCAGCAATGAATATTGAATCAGAAACACTCATTGAAAATACTTTTTTCCACTGGATGGTTTTAGCTCCTTTGCCAAAGATCAAGTGACCATAGGTATGTAGGTTCATTTCTGGGTCTTCAATTCTGTCTCATTGATCTACTTGCCTGTCATTGTACTAATACCATGCAGGTTTTTTTTTTTAAATCACAATTACACTATAGTACAGCTTGAGATCAGGGATGATGATTCCACCAGTTCTTTTATTGTTGAGGATAGTTTTCACTATCCTGAGTTTTTTGTTATTCCACATGAATTTGCAAATTACTCTTTCTAGCTTGATGCAGCATTGAGTTGGTATTTTGACGGGAATTGCATTAATCTGTAGATTGCTTTGGTAAGATGGCCATTTTTACTATATTAATCTTGCCAATCCATCAGCATGGGAGATTGTTCTGAGATTTTCTTTGATTTCGTTCTTCAGGGACTTGAAGTTCTAGTCATACAGGTCTTTCACTTGTTTGTTAGAGTCACACCAAGGAATTTTATATTATTTATGACTATTGTGCAGGGAGTTGTTTCTCTAATTTATTTCTCAGCTTGTTATCTTTTGAGTAGAGGAAGATTACTGATTTATTTGAGTTAATTTTATATCCAGACACTTTGTTGAAGTTGTTTATCAGGTTTAAGAGCTCTCTGGTGGGCTTTTGGGGGTCACTTAATTATACTATGATATCATCTGCAGATAATGATAGTTTGTCTTCTTTTTTTCAATTTGTATCCATTTGAACTCCTTTTGTTTTCTAATTGCTCTAGCTAGAACTTCAAGCTTTATATTGAATAGATCGCAAGAGAGTGGGTAGCCTTGTCTAATTCCTGATTTCAGTGGGATTGCTTTGAGTTTCTCTCCATTTAGTTTGATGTTGGCTACTTGTTTGCTGTATATTGATTTTACTATGTATAGGAATGGGTGTTGAATTCCTTATCTTTCCAAAACTTTTATTATGAAGGCGTGTTGGATTTTGTAAAATGCATTTTCAGCATCTAATGAGATGATCATGTGTTTTTTATGAGTTTTTTTTAATGTAGTGAATTATATTGAAGGATTTCCTTATATTGGACCATCACTGCAACTCTGGGATGAAGCCTACTTGATCATGATGGATGATCGGTTTGATGTGTTCTTGGGTTTGGTTTGTAAGATTTTATTGAGTAGTTTTGCATGGATATTCTTAAGGGAAATTGGTCTGAAGTTTTCATTCTTTGTAGACTCTTTGTGTGGTTTAGGTATTAGAGTAATTGTGGCTTCATAGAACAAATTGGGTATGGTTCCTTCTTTTTATATTTTGTGAAATAGTTTGGAGAGTATTGGTATTAGGTCCTCTTTGAATGTCTGATAGAATTCTTCATTAAACCCATCTTGTCCTGGGATTTTCTGGGTTAGGAGAGTATTGAAGACTACTTCTTCTTCATTAAGGGTTATGGGACTGTTTATATCATTTATCTGATCCTGATTTAACTATGCTACCTGGTATCTGTCTATGAAGTTGTCCATTTCATCCAGATTTTCAAATTTTGTTGAATAAAGGCTTTTGTAGTAGGATCTGATGATTTTTTAGATTTCCTTGGTTTTTGTTGTTATGTTTCCCTTTTCATTTCTAATTTTGTTAATTTGGATACTGTCTCTGTGCCCTCTGGTTAATCTGGCTAAAGTTTTTCTATCTTGTTGATTTTCTCAAAGAATCAGCTCCTGGTTTGGTTGATTCTTTGTATATTTCTTTTTGTTTCTACTTGGTTGATTTCAGCCCTGAGTTTATTTCCTGCCATCTACTCCTCTTGGGAATATTTGCTTCTTTTTGTTCTAGAGCTGTCAGATATGCTGTCAAGTTGCTAGTATATGTTCTCTCTAGTTTCTTTTTGCAGGTACTCAGAGCTGAGTTTTCCTCTTAAGACTGCTTTCATTGTGTGCCATAGGTTTGGGTATGCTGTGGCTTTATTTTCATTAAAAGCTAAAAAGTCTTTAATTTCTTTCTTTATTTCTTTCGTGACCAAGTTATCATTGAGTAGAGTGTTGCTTTGCTTCCACATGTATGTGGGCTTTCTCTTGTTTTTGATGTTATTGAAGATCAGCCCCTAATCCTTGATTATATGATAGGATGCATGGGATTATTTCAATCTTCTTGTATCTGTTGAGGCCTGTTTTGGAGAAGGTACTATGACATGCTGAGAAGAAGGTATATTATTTTGTTTTAGGATAAAATGTTCTAAGATATATGTTAGATATCTATAGATATATGTATGACATCTACCCAGGATCTTCTAGCTTTCATAGTTTCTGATGAGAAATCTGGTATAATTCTGATAGATCTTCCTTAATACATTACTTGACATTTTCCCCTTACTGCTTTTAATATTCTTTTTTAGTTTTATGCAATTGGTGTTTTGATTATTATCTAATAGGAGGAATTTCTTTACTGGTCCAATCTATTTAGAGTTCCATAGGCTTTTTGTATGTCAATGGAAATCTCTTTCTTTAGGTTAGGGAAGTTTTCATCTACAATTTTGTTGAAGATATTTACTGGCCCTTTAATTTGGGAGTCTTTGCTCTCTTCTATACCTATTATCCTTAGGTTTGGTCTTCTCATTGTATATTGGATTTCCTGCATGTTTTGCATCTGGAGGTTTTGCATTTTTCATTTTCTTTGACTGTTGTGTGAATGTTTTCTATGGTATCTTCTGCACCTGAGAGTCTTTCTTCTATGTCCTGTGTTCTGTTGTTGATGCTTACATCTATGACCCCTAATTTCTTTCCTATGTTTTCTATCTCCAGAGTTGTCTCCCTTTGTGATTCCTTTGTTGTTTCTACTTCCATTTTTAGATCCTTTATGGTTTGGTTCATTTACTTCACCTGTTTGGTTGTGTTTTCCTGTAATTCTTTAAGGACTTCTACCTGTTTAGATGTGTTCTCTTGTATTTCTTTAAGGGAGTTATTTATGTTCTTCTCAAAGTCCTCTATCATCAACATGAGATGTGATTTTAAATCCAACTCTTCCTTTTCCAGTGCGTTGGGCTATACAGGACTTGCTGTTGTGAGAATACAGGGTGTGGATGGTGCCATTTTGCCTTTATTTCTGTTGGGAATGTTCCTGTGTTTTCTTTTTGCCATCTTTTTATCTCTGGTGTTAGTTGGTCTTTTTGTCTATGGCTGGAGCTTGTCCCTTCTGACCGTCTGTAAGCCTGTAGCCATACTCCTGGGAGACCAAGGCTTTTCTGTCAGGTTCTGTGTGCAGATGGCTGCTGAGCTACCTGGCTCCTGGGTGCAGATGGTGACTGAAAGGTTCCTGTACCCACTGCTCCACTGATCCTATGTCCTGTGTGCTCTGAACTGTTACCCTCCAGAGAGATATTAGAGAGAAAGAAAGTGGATATCTCACCTCCATGTTCAGAAGTGTAAGTGCTGCTGGGAAATCACTCTCTCCTGGTGGGCAGGTAATCTTTATATGTTCGTGCTATTCAAAATACGTCTCTAAAATTCCTAACTTGTATATTTAAGAACTCACTATACAATATGAATTCTCCACAAGAATATTCCTTTTATTATAATTATAAATAAAATTCTAGTGATGTATACCATTACGTGATCTACACGAAATAATCAAAGTCCTTGGTATATAGTATCTTTTTATATAAAGTTTGGACTGTATACAAAATCACTCATCAATTTTGCCAAGGGAGACATTACAAATTATGAAAGTAGTGGATACTATTTAATCCCAGTCAAGACTACAGATGATGTAACCCTAGCCACTCTCGGTACCAGATTCTTAAGAGACTGCCTACCTGCCTGTCACTGTACCAATACTATGCAGGTTTTACCAACATTGCTCTGTATTACAGCTTGAGGTCCAGGATTATGATTCCACAGAAGTTCTTTTATTGTTGAGAATAGTTTTCACTATCCTTGTCTTTTTTGTTATTCCAGAAGAATTTGGAAATTGCTCTTTCTAGCTCTATGAAGAATTGAGTTGGAGTTTTAGATTTCTTCAAGCAAGATGGCCATTCATACTATATTAATCCTGCGAATCTGTCAGCTTGGGCAGTCTTTCTATCTTCTGAGGTCTTCTTTGATTTCTGTCTTCAGAGACTTGATGTTCTTGTCATATAGATTTTCATTAGTTTGGTTAGAGTCACACAAAGATATTTTATACTATTGTGAAGGGTGTCATTTCTATAATTTCTTTCTCAGCCTGTTTATCCTTTGAGTAGAGGAAGGTTACTGATTTGTTTGAGTTAATTCTGTATGCAGCCACTTTGCTGAAGTAGTTTACCATGTTTAGGAGTTCTCTGGTGGAATTTTTGGTGTCACTTAAATATACTGTCATATCACCTGCAAACAGTGTCATCTTTACTTCTTCCTTTCCAATTTGAATCCTTTTATTGTCTAATTATTCTGGCTAGGATTTTTAGCACTATATTGAATAGATATGGAGAGAGTGGGCAGCCTTGTCTAGTCCCTGATTTTAGTGAGATTGTTTCAAGTTTCTCTCCATTTAGTTTGATGTTGGCTACTTGTTTGAAATATTTTGCTATTACTCACACATTTTTACATAATAATAATAATAATAATAATAATAATGTAGAAATGATGAGTTCAAGAAATCCAGTCTACAGCATGATACCTCTAGTTCAATTAAGTCTGGCACTCTTGAAAATTCCTGGAATTGCTTAACTGTTCATATCACATACACAAACATTAGGTGCAAAAATTAATAAATTGTCAATTCAATTTAGCCCTTCTAGTATGCATGTACATTGAACTGAGCACAAGATACCCAATGGAGGAACTAAAGAAAATTCCAAGGAGCTGAAGGGGTTTGTAGCTCCATAGGAGAAAGAACAATATGAACCAACCAGTACTCCCAGAGCTCACAGGGACTAAACCAGCAGCCAAAGAGTTCACATGGCGGATCCATGGCTCCAGCTGCATATGCAGCAGGGGATGGCCTTGTTGGACATGAAATGGAGGAGAGGCCCTTGGTCCTGTGAAAGTTCGATGCCCCAGTATAGGAGAATGCCAGGACAAGTAAGCTGGAGTGGGTGGGTTGGTGAGCAGGGGGAGGGAGAGGGGATAGGGGAGGGAGAGTGGATAGGGGAGGGAGAGGGGAAATGAGGAAAGGGGATAACATTTGAAATGTAAATAAATGAAAATATCTAATAAAAAAGATACTGCCTAAGTCACAATGTTTGCAACTAAACTAATTGCAGTTTCTTGGCAAAAATGGGAATGTACAAGAAGGCCACAAGACAGGATTCAGGATCACTACATTTCAAGAAGCATGTGGTTCATTTTCTTTACAAATCTATTAGCATAGTTTTGTGGATTCAATAGATATCAACTACATATTTTCTAAGTATGTACACGGTATCAAAATATGTTGCATGTAGTAGAAAAATTGTGAAGATAGCTTTGTGATAAGCTGGAAAGAATGACTCATTAAATCAGAGGATTCTTTTTAATGAGGAGAAATTTTGGATGATTAGGTCAGTCCCAGCTGAGATCAGTATGTTGAAGAGCAGGTAACACTTTGCCTTTAAGATAGTCGAGAGCTTCATGCTTTATTTCCTTTGTGAAAATACACCTTTGTGGGTGTATGGCTTTCTGAATAACATCTTAGGTATAACAATTAATCAGGAAACTGCAAGAGCATTATCAGTACAGTTTTGAGGCTAGCATGTTTCAAATAACTAAACCAACAAGCGAGGTCTAAAAATGAAAAGAAAATCTGAATTGCCCTTCCTTGCCTCTATTGTTATTGAGTACGTTTCATATTTCCTAATGTTTGATAAGATCTGTGTAAAAGAAAACACTGTAATTCAAATGTTTTGTGGCAGATCATTAGAGGAGAGAAATTAGCAAAGAGCTGTCCCTGTTTGCAGATTGAATTTGGATCTTTGAGTGTACTATCAACAGACACTGACATCTATAGCAGATATTGTAGTTTGTTATTCTGCTTTAAAATAAGGGGATAAATTGCTCATGGTTGATACTGCTAACTACCTCTTATTCAAAATCTCATAATGAGACTTTAAACTCTAACTCTAGATTAAAGAAATAAATGACAAGTAACATGTTTGGTAAATTCAATAGCAAGCCTAACCACTTGAGCAGAGAAAGGTTAAGATCCTTTAAATAAAATAGAGATTTCATTACAGGCTATTATTTTAGTGTATGAAAGTACTTGTCAGTGGAAGAAGTAATTTGATATCAAGTCCTTTACTATATAATATAATACACTGACTCATAGACAAGGTCAGATTGATTTTTATTCAAGTTGAAATTATGACCATTTTACTCTTCAATTCTAGAAAGAATATCAGAAGCATTTCTTTCTTTAAAAGTATTCATCATTCTCAAATTTGAAGATGGTTCTGAATTAGTCCTTTAAATATCTACCATAATGATTAAACATTATTCTTAAGTGAAGATAAAATGTAATTGACTAAAACTCGTTGCTGTGTAAGTCTTAAGTCCCAGGGGATAACTTAATATTGTCATTTTGCTTAATGGATATAGTAACAAACTGTCTCCTAAGTTCTTATCTTTATATCCATAGATTAGTGTATCTCTCAGTCCTCATCAAAAAAGCTTCTTTTGCAATAGCCATAGTAGTTATCTCTAGCAGGAGTAATAGAGAAACCTACAAGTAGTCAATGTTCAGAGAATAAGACTGTAGATTCTATAGCACTAAATGTGACAGCTATAGCACCTCCTTCTTCCTAGGTTTAAAGATTATCATTGAAAGGGCGCCAGAAATATATTTTAAGGGCCAGATGTAGTGAGAGAGCTATAGCCAAATTGTGTTTGACCTACATGATAGCACTAATATACACAAGAACGCATAGCTTCAGTAACCACAAAAACAAGATCAATTCTTCCAAAATCACACCTAGAGATGCGAGAGGGGATCAAGAATTCTCAATCCTATATCAAAAGCTATTGGCAGTCGGTAGCTTCTTGGGAAGGGGGAAGCAGAATTGTTAAGAGATGTAGCACTGAGAGGTTACCCATGATCCAATGAATAGTACTATCCATGAACATGAAAGCAGAACTAAATGGACTCAATGGGTTTACTAAAAAAGAGTGCATGAAATTGGGAGCAAAAGCCTTTTGGTCTAGGAATGAATTGGAGGAGAGAAAAGGTGGGTGTGTTTTATCCTAATAGATTATATGATTGTGTTAAGTTCTCAGAAAATAAACAAGGAAAATATACCAACGAATAAATAGCCCTTTAACCTGAAGTGGTAAGGATTGGTGAACACTTATTAAGTAAGAGTGTTTGAATTCAAGTACTTAGTGGCAATGCACTGCTGGGATGTGTCTAGAACTGTTTTCTCCAAATGCCTTCCATGGCCTGATCTACTCTTTCTCTCTTTGCATGTAATGTGATCTCTTACTTTTCCTATTACCTGAAATACAAAAGCTCTGTGTATTGCATCAGAAAGTAATATTGTGAGTCAATTTTTACAGCATGTGTCCTGGCTAGTATTATGGCTACTTGGCAAAAGCTGTGGTAATCAGAGGAGGGAACCCCAGAACAGTTTGTAAGCAAGACCACAGGTGATTTTCTTAATTAATGATTGATGTGGAAGGGCTTTGCCCTTTGTGGGTGGTTCCACTCCTGGACAAGTTGGTTCTCAGTTCTCTAAGAATGCAGGCTGAGCAAACCATGAGGACCAAGTGGTTTAGTAGCCCTTTGCCATGCCTTCTGTATCAGTTCCTGTCTCTTAGATGGATCCTGACCTACTTGTTCTCCTCTCTTGACTTGCTTTAGTGATGAACAGTGCTGTTGGAAGTATACGTGAAATAAACCGTTTTCTCTCAAATTGCTTTTGATTATTTTTTTCATCACAGAAATAATAACCTTAAGAAAGGATGTAACTCTGTGATCTTTATCTGCATGTGATGTATTAGCTTTCTTCTTAATGAGAACCTCCTGGAGACCCTGTTACTGATGTAGTTGATTTGACTCTAATGATCCATCCATCAAACAGTATGTGACAAGAAAGCAAACAAAGATTTATGTCCTTAGTAATATCTGTCGAGTATTTTTAATGTAAGGCTGTCTTTTCTACAAACATCTTGGTGAAAAGTGACAATCATTTGAAACCAATGTCGTTAATTGGAATAAGAGCAAGAAACAAATAAGCAATATAATAAAACATAGAAGATATTTTTTAATTCATTAGCACATGGCCCTTCACACCTGATGAGTTGGTATTAATGCATTATCCTTTACTTATTTAACAAATGTATCCTTTATTTACTTAAGAAATTATAAGCCTGATATATAAGCCTGATATTTCATGTGAAATGCTAATTAGTCATTATGAAGTCTATTAATTTATAAAGGCATCCAACATTACAATGGATCCTGCTAAGATATCTATAATAATATATATTTTACTCTCATGTCCAGAAATGGTTAGCAGATCAAATTTTTTAAAACCAATAGAATTATTCTACCTACTGTCGACATGTTGAAAGTCCCCACAAGGTTTTTGTAAAGAATAAAAACCTATTACAATCCTGAAATATTAATTTGTCTCTTAAATTTCAAATGATCTACTTATTGCACAAATTACACATTTATTCTACTGGCATAAACTTGTCTATGGAAATACAGGCGATCGATACTTGAGTAAAAATATTTTTTCAATTCCACTCTAAGGACAGAAACAGAAGATAATATAGCATTTGACATTCTAGTTAACCAATAAGACATATCCAAGGGGATACAAATTGAAAAGAAAAAAGTCAAAGTATTGTTATTTACAGATGTTACATGAGTATACATAAGTGATCCTAAACATTCCATGAGGGAACTCTTACTGCTGAAAAACACTTTCAGTGAAGTGACTAGCTAAAAGATTTATTCAAAAACAATCAGTAGATCTTCTGCTTAAAAATGCCAAAGGACTGAGAAAAATCAGGTAAGCAACACCCTTCAAAGTAGCTACAAGAAATATAAAATATCATGTGGTAAATTTAACCAGACAAGTGAGAGATATGTACGACAAAAACTTTATAAGTTATAGGAAAGAGATTGAAGAAGATGGCAATATCTTCTATGTCCATGGATCAGGATTAATATAGTGAAAAGGGCTATCCTGCAAAAAGCAATCTATGAATTTAGTGCAATCCCCATGAAAATTCTAACAATTATTTACAGACCTTGAAAGAACAATTCTCAGCTTCATATGGAAAACAGGCTAAAATAATCTTATTTAAAGAATAAAAGAAACCCTAAAGGTATTACCATCTCTGATTTCACATTTTTTTAAACAGGGATATAGTAATAAAAAGCCCTCCTTTATTAGGATAAAAACAGACACATTGATCAAAAGAATCAAATTAGAAACCCAGACACAAACCCAAAAATACATGCACACCTTATTTTGATAAAGAAGCCAAAAATACACACTGGAAAATGGACAGTATCTTCATCAAATGATGTTAGTCAAACTAATGTCCTCAAGTCAAAGAATGCAGATAGATCCTTATTTATGACCCTACAAAAAATTAAATACAAGGGAATTAAGTACAAGAGAATCATATACCTCAGCATAAAATCAAATATATTGAACATTTTAGAAGAGAAATTAGGGAATAGAGGTGAACACATTGAAATGAGAAAATTTTCTGAACAGAAGGCCAATAGCACAGGCACTAAGATGAACAACAATATGTGAGACCTCATGAAACTGAAATGCTTCTGTAAGGCAAAGGGCATTGTCAATTGGACAAAGCAGCAGCCTACACATTTGGAAAAGATTATTACCAACTCCATATCTGATATTGGCCTAATATCCAAAATATATTTTTAAAGTCAAGATAGTAGATATAAAAATTAGTTAAAATGAGATACAGATCAAAACAGATAATTCCCAATAGAAACATATTGAATAGATGAGAAACACTAAGAAATCTTCAACATCAGTAGCCGTCAGGGAAATTAAAACAAAAACTATTTTTAAATTTCATCTTATACCTGTCAGAATGTCTAAGATCAATAACACATGTGACACCTCATACTGGCAAGGATGTGGAACAAAGGGAACATTCCTCCATTGTTTATGGGAGTGGAAAGTAGTATAGCCACTATGGAAATCAATATGGTAGTTCCTCAGAAAATTGGGAATTGATCTTCCTCAAGGTTCAGCTATACTTCTTATTGACATATCTTCCATCTTGCCACAAGGACACTTGTTCAACCCTCTATTTTGCTGCTTTATCCACAATAGTCAGAAACTGGAAACAATGTAGTTTTGTGATATGGGAAGTAACTCTTTACACTACAGAAAATGAAATGTGGAATCAACCAAACCACAAATCCTTTGAGCAACAATCTGTAATGACTACAAAGGTATGTTAAAGCAATAGTGTTATATAACTTGTGGGAGTGATGATTATGAACTGGATACCAGATAGCCTAGAGTCTTAGGATAAAATCAAATACAAATGGGTAAAAAAAAGAAAAAGAGAGAGGGGGGAGGGGAGGGAGGGAGGAAGAAGGAAGGCAGGACGGAAGAAAAAGAGAGAGAAAGAAAGAAAGGAAGGAAGGAAGGAAGGAAGGAAGGAAGGAAGGAAGGAAGGAAGGAAGGAAGGAAGGAAGGAAAGAAGGAAGAAAGCATGTTTATATTCAGAGATCTGTGCCTTATCCATTTATCATGAGAGAGTCCTCCTCCAGGAGCAAATGAGAGCAGATGCAGAGACCCACAGCCAGATATTATGCTGAAAAAGAGTCTAAATCCAAGGTCTTTATCAGGTCACTCCACTTGGAGTTGAGAAACCCTGCAAAGAAGGGGAGGAAAGATTCTAGCAATCAAAGTTGATGGAAGACATCAGGAAAACATAGCCCACTGAATCAACTAAGAAGAGTTCATATGGGATAGCAGAGATAGAATCAGCAAGCACAGGGCCTGCAGGTTCTCACCAGACCTTCTGTGTATCTGCTATGTCTATTAGCTTGTGGAAGTGGGTGTGTCTCTAACTCATTTGCCTACTCTTGGAACTCTTCCTACTGTTGTATTCACTTGCCCAGCTTTGGTGTGTGTCCTAATTGTTGCCTTGTCTTATAACATCTTGTTTTGCCATATATGGTTGTTGTCTGTTGGAGGCTTACTCTTTTCTAATCGGAGGAAAATGGAAAGGATATAGGTGAGAGGGGGTTTGGAATGGAACTGGAAAAACAGAGATAAGGGAACTTGTAGGGATAGATATATTATATGGGAGATGCAAATATTTTCAGTAAAAAATAAAATGGATAATATGCTACACAAATACTTTGGATACTTTTATAGATGTGCCATAGTACAGATGATTCAGTACTTGATTAGTTAATCCCTACTTTTATGTTTATACTATCTAGTATTCACATGTTTGACACATTAAAAACAAAGACAAGTACTCCTGGGAAGAAGAAGTGGCCCTTGCCCCATTATTTACCCTCCACACTATGTAGAACACTACAAACATGTGTTTTGAAAGAATAATCACAGTTGACAGATGTAAGATAAATGACTAATAATGAAAATGACATGAGAATGTGGACTTATTTCCCCTAAGTGAACTTGAGTGAATCTATTGTGGCACTAAATCTCGTCAAACACTAGAATCAGAGGTAGCCTCTTAAAACATATGTTTGCATAAATTCCACATGTGATTCTTAATAAAATCAAACCGTGACACATTTTCAAATTTTATTTGCATGGAAATTAGTGATGATAATAGATACTAATTACAATACAAACTTCAAAAAATATTTTGAGACAACAAATAGAGCAAAATTCATTGATTTGTCACATGAGTACTAATGATGTAGTATTCATAGAATTTAGATAAGCAACATTTAGACATGCCCAATATACCCAGGGGTTCAATCAACCCTGAACTCTTGGGCCAGAAGGTAAATATGCCTATTGTCAATCATGATCTTATGATCTTACTTTTATTCACAGATCCCACATAAGGTAAACACAAACACACATGCACACACTCATACATACATACACAGAGATAAAAGAGACAAAGAAAAAAAGAGAGGAAGAGAGACAGACGACACAAAGAGAGACATAGGGAGAAGGAAACAGACACACAAAGGCCAGGAGCTCTGTTTACTACCACACATCATACTACATGAATACATAGTTGTTTTTTTTTTTTTTCTTTTTTCGAGACACGGTTTCTCTGTGTAGCCCTGCCTATCCTGGAACTCACTCTGTAGACCAGGCTGGCCTCACAAATCTGCCTGCCTCTGTGTCCCAAGTGTTGTGATTAAAGGCATGCGCCACCGCCGCCTGGCTGAATACAAAAGTTTTAAAGCCAAAACTTTATTGACACAATTCTTACCAAATAAATTAATGGAAGTATTCTCTTCTTAGTGTCTGTAAAGGCTTAAGGTTTCTGTGCGGATTCAACAGTCATTAGCCTACTCTGCCTAACCATCTTTTCCTCCAGCACTCAAGGATTCATCATGCCCCTTTCTCGACCTTCGTTGTCAGATATGGCTGTGCTCTACACTAACCCATTTTGTTTCTTCCTTCACACTACCTTGTATCTTCTCTACCCCTCCAAACTCTATTTAGAGTAGACATTCTCAACCTATCCTGAAATGCCTCATCCGCTGTGTTTGTGTGTGTGTGTGTGTGTGTGTTGGTTCTTATGTTTATCATGCATGGGATCTGTGAATCAAATTAAGATCATGAGATCATCATTGACAATAAGCACATACTGATATAAGATCATTCACTACCTTGTCTTGCTGAGTTCACTCTAGTTCTAAGCATATGTACCAGGCAACCTTTTTGTTTCATACTTTTACTGAAAGGTATTTATTGTTAATAATCCTGGATCTTTCTTAAACTTTACTTCTAAATTTCTTAAGTATCCAATCTTCCCCCAAGCGGCCTATTCCTACATTGCATAACAGGTCCATCCTCTGCTCTTGAATTTTCAGGATTCTACTGGTTCCAGACAGATGGCACATTACAAACAAGTAGAGTCTGAATAAGTCTTGGATATCTGTTATTCAAAATAATATTTTGTCAATAACAGGAATCACTGCTAGTATCTTTGCACTAGTAACCATCTTTGAACCTATATTGTTAGGTGTTAATTTTTTTAAAAAAATAATCTGCCTGTTTTATTTCAACTTATTAACTGTTTTAAGCATGAGAGTCATTTATTTTAAGCTTTATGCAAGAGAGAGAGAAAAAAATCTTACATATTACAGAAAGGAAAAGTTATCCTAATTTTTCATAATGTATAAAATGACAAAAATTAAGTTTATGAAAGAAAACAAAGAAAAGCATACACCATTTATTATAAACAACTAAAACACAATGTCAATTATTACCACCTAATGCATTACCTAGAATTTTGGACACTTTAAATGTATACCAAATTTAGATATTTACATTGATATTGATAAAGATAAAAACCATGATAATAGAAGCCTAATAATATGGCAGCTATATTATATTTTCAAAGAAATTATACCTATTACTTTGCCACATAAGATGAACAGGAAGTTTAATCAAATTACAATTTTCTTTAATTTTAATGATATTTTTGTATAGTAAATACATACTGAAATAAGAAAAGTAGACAGATCGGGAAGAAGGAAAAGACGAATTTTTGCAAATGTTACAGGGATTCTATCAGTAGGTATGGCATGATATATTGCTATATATATAGCTTACATTCTTGGAAAAAATGATGAGCTTCACTGTGATATTGTCATAACAGTATCTAATGTACTTCATGGTGTTTGTGTCATATACTCCTATTCCATTGGCTTCGGGAGTGACCTCTGTCCTTTCCTTTTGTTCTCCTTTCATTTAAAAATGGTAAAAGTACTGTTTTAAGGCAAAGATTTTAAAGGTTTTTTTCTCTTAGATCAATGATTTTCTTCTAAATCAAATGTTATAAAATTGAAGGAAAACTATTTGTAGAACGAAAGGAGACCAAAAGGAAATTTCAATGATTATGAATAATTTGTTTCTTTCTCATTATTAACACAGATACATGACTACAACATCATTTCTTTTTTTCTTTTTTTATTCGGTACATTTTTTATTTACATTTCAAATGATTTCCCTTTTTCTCGCCCCCACTCCCTGAAAGTCACATAAGCCCCCGTCCCTCCCCCTGTTCTCCCACCCACCCCTTCCCACTTCCCTGTTCTGGTTTTGCCCTATACTGCTACACTGAGTCTTTCCAGAACCAAGGGCCACTCCTCCATTCTTCTTGTACCTTATTTGATGTGTGGATTATGCCAGTTTTATTATTATGTGTTGGATATTCCAGTTGTCTAGGTTAATATCCCCTTATTAGTGAGTGCATACCATGATTGATCTTTTGAGTCTGGGTTACCTCACTTAGTATGATGTTCTCCAGCTCCATTCATTTGTCTAAGAATTTCATGAATTGATTGTTTCTACTGGCTAAATAGTACTCCATTGTGTAGATATACCACATTTTTTGCATCCATTCTTCTGTTGAGGGATACCTGGGTTCTTTCCAGCTTCTGGCAATTATAAATAGGGCTGCTATGAACATAGTGGAACATGTGTCCTTATTACATGGTGGGGAATCCTCTGGGTATATGCCCAGGAGTGGTATAGCAGGGTCCTCCAGAAGTGACACGCACAGTTTTCTGAGGAACCTCCAGACTGATTCCCAGAATGGTTGTACCAATTTGCAACCCCACCAGCAGTGGAGAAGTGTTCCTCTTTCTCCACATCCTCGCCAATACCTGCTGTTTCCTGAATTTTTAATCTTTGGTATTCTGACTGGTGTAAAGTGAAATCTCAGGGTTGTTTTGATTTGCATTTCCCTAATGACTAATGAAGTTGAGTATTTTTTAAGATGCTTCTCAGCCATCCAAAGTTCTTCAGCTGAAAATTCTTTATCTCTGTACCCCATTTTTAATAGGGTTATTTCGTTTTCTGGGGTCTAATTTCTTGATTTCTTTGTATATATTGGATATTAGCCCTCTATCTGATGTAGGGTTGGTAAAGATTTTTTCCCAATTTGTTGGTTGCCGATTTGTCCTTTTGATGGTGTCCTTTGCCTTACAGAAACTTTGCAATTTTGTGAGGTCCCATTTGCCAATTCTTGATCTTAGAGCATATACTATTGATGTTCTGTTCAGGAACTTTCCCCCTGTACTGATGTCCTCAAGGGTCTTCCCCAGTTTCTTTTCTATTACTTTCAGAGTGTCTGGTATTATGTGGAGGTCCTTGATCCATTTGGAGGTGAGCTTAGTACAAGGAGATAAGGATGGATCAATTCACATTCTTCTGCACGCTGACCTCCAGTTGAACCAGCACCATTTGTTGAAAAGGCTATCTTTTTTCCTCTGTAAGTTTTCAGCTCCTCTATCGAGGATCAAGTGACCATAGGTGTGTGGGTTCATTTCTGGACCTTTAATCCTGTTCCATTGATCTGCCTGCCTGTCACTGTACCTATAACATGCAGTTTTTAACACTATTGCTCTGTAGTAATGCTTGAGGTCTGGGATACTGATTCCCCCCAGAAGTTATTTTAGTGTTTTTTGTTATTCCAGATGAATTTGAGAATTGTTCTTTCTAACTCTATGAAGAACTGAGTTGGGATTTTGATGGGTATTGTGTTGAATCTGTATATTACTTTTGGCAAAATGGCCATTTTAACTATATTAATCCTGCTGATCCATGAGCATGGAAGATTTTTCCATTTTTTGAGGTCTTCTTCCATTTCGTTCTTCACAGTCTTGAAGTTCTTGTCATAGAGATCTTTCACATGTTTGGTAAGAGTCACCCTAAGGTTCTTTATACTGTTTGTGGCTATTGTGAAGGGTCTCATTTCCCTAATTTCTTTCTCAGCCTGCTTATCCTTTGAGTATAGGAAGGTTATTGATTTGCTTGAGTTGATTTTATAACCTGCCACTATGCTGTAGCTGTTTATCAGCTGTAGGAGTTGTCTGGTAGAGTTTTTTGGGTCACTTAGGTAGACTATTATATCATCTGCAAATAATCATAGCTTGAATTCTTTCTTTCCAATTTGTATCCCTTTGACCTCCTTATGTTGTCTAATTGCCTGAGCTAGTACCTCAAGTACAATATTGAAAAGATAAGGAAAAAGGGGGCAGCCCTGTCTAGTTGCTGATTTTAGTGGGATTGCTTCAAGTTTCTCTCCATTTAATATTATGCTGGCTACCGGTTTGCTGTATATTGCTTTTACTATGTTTAGGTATGGGCCTTGAATTCCTGTTCTTTCCAAGACTTTAAGCATGAAAGGATGCTGAATTTTGTCGAATGCTTTTTCAGCATCCATTGAAATGATCATGTGGTTTTTTTCTTTGAGTTTGTTTATGTAGTGAATTGCATTGATGGATTTCCATATATTGAACCAACCCTGCATCTCTGGGATAAAGCCTACTTGATCATGGTGGATGATCGTTTTTATGTGTTCTTGCCTTCGGTTGTTGAGAATTTTATTGAGTATTTTTGCATCGATGTTCATAAGGGAAATTAGTCTGAAGTTCTCTTTCTTTGTTGGATCTTTGTGTGGTTTTGATATCACTGTAATTGTGGCTTCATAGAAGGAATTGGGTAGTGTTCCTTCTGTTTCTATTTTGTGGAATAGTTTGAAGAGTATTGTTGTTAGGTCTTCTTTGAAGGTCTGATAGAATTCTGCACTGAAACCATCTGGTCCTGTGCTTTTTTTGGTTGGAAGACTTTGTATGAACCCTTCTATTTCTTTAGGGGTTATGGGACTGTATAGATCATCTATTTAGTCCTGATTTAATTTTGGTATTTAGTATCTGTCTAGGAAATTGTCCATTTCCTTCAGATTTTCCAGTTGTGTTGAGTATAGCCTTTTGTAGTAGGATCTGATGATTTTTTGGATTTCCTCAGTTTCTGTTGTAATATCTCCCTTTTCATTTCCAATTTTGTTAATTTGGATTCTTTCTCTGTGCTCTTTGGTCAGTCTGGCTAAGGGTTTATCTATCTTGTTGATTTTCTCAAAGAACCAGCTCTTGGATTCCTTGATTCTTTGTATGGTTCTCTTTCTTTTTTTCCACTTGATTGATTTCGGCCCTGAGTTTGAAGATTTCCTGTCTTCTTCTCCTCCTGGGTAAAGTAGCTTCTTTATGTTCCAGGGCTTTCACGAGTGCAATTAAGCTGCTAGTGTATGCTATACATCACTACAATATGAATAATTTGCTTCTTTTTGATTATTAACACAGATACATGGCTACAACATCATTTCTGAAAAGCATGAAGATAGTATGAAGATTGATGCAGAGAATGGAATTATGTGGCCTTAAACATGGAGAAGTCATGAACCACCAGAATATAGCAGAGGGGAATATTTTTCCTCTAGTTCATCAAGTAAGAGCACAGCCTATCTAGCACCTTAAATTTTAATGTTACAGAATATAAAGTTATGTCAAGTTAAGTGTACTCATTATTAAATTATCCATTGATTAATTGAACATTGCAGCAAAGGACATGTGGATCTAACATAGATTTTTGTACCAAGAGCTTTCTTTACTCTTCCTGTAGAAAAGTTCTAACAATAGAATAAAGCCTTGTTTTTCTTAAAAAACATAAGTGAAAGAATAAAAGATTATTGACAGAAATGAGGATATTGACAACTTTCACTGAAGAAAATGAGCAATACAGTGGAAAGGCTGTCATCTTGGGGCACTCACAAATTACATGTCATAATAAAAAGAATGTTGGTACAAGTACATACACCAAAGCCTTCTCAGAAGAAAATGAGGAGTCATATTATTGGAAACTAAAGGAAAGCCCATCTTTACTACATAAGAACAAACATTGCCTCTGAATTGTGTGCTATGATTGTGTACTACAAAATCAGTGGACATAGATATTTATACAAGGAGGTTTGCAAAGAAAATTTTAAAGGTATATCCCACATTTTTCTTTTTGTCATAGTGTTTCATGTTGCTAACGTTTCATAGCTGAGACTAATTCATATACCATGAAGGTTTGTTTCTTACACTTTGAGAGGTTGAAAGTTCAAGAGCATCTTTCAAGGGGTTATTGTAACAATATATTTTGGGGTACCATGTGTTTAGTAAGTAGAATACAAAGTTGTGACGTTTTTCTTCTTCCTGAAAAATCACTTATTCCAGAAATGGGAGCATTTCCAATTGCTATTTGGTATTGCCTTATGAAAATATTAAAGTTCAGATAATGTTTGTATTGTTTAAAATATCAAAAATGTAAATGTTATGTAAATACTGCATTGGATAAATAATGGAAAGTAAATTATCTACATATTCAGTTGAGAGGCTGCCCAACCCTTCCCAACATCTTCTGGCTTTCCTGTTTTTAACTGTAAATTTCTGCCCTTAGTATTTCTTCTTCCCTTCTCATACTTTATTTGCTCTGCTGCCCTCCTGACCCTGCCTCATTTTTTCATTTAAAAATGTTCCTTTTATTAAAATTAGTTTTTTCTCATACAGTATATCATGATTACAGTTTCCTCTCATTCTTCTACTTCCGGTTATTACGATCACCCATCTGAAAATACTTCCTTGTTAGAGAACAGTATTGTAAATCATAAAAACAACACATAACAAAATATAATAGAAGATAAACAAGAACCATCACACTGAAATTGGAAAGGAAATACAGAAGGAAAAGAGCCCAAGAGAAGGCACAAGAATCAGAGACCCATTTGTTTGCAAACTCAGAAATCTCATAGAAACATTAAACTTGAAGCTATAATGTATAAACAAAGGACCTGGTGCAGACCCAAGCAGACCCTGTCCATGCTGCTTCAGTTATCTGTGAGTTCATATGAGCTTTGCTCATGTTGATTTCAAATACCTTGTTCTCCTGGTGTCCTCTATATCCTCTGGCTCCTAAACTCATTCAGCCTCCTCTTCCAGAGGCTTCTCTGAGGTCTGAGGGGAGGAATTTGATGAAGACAACCCATCTGCAGATATGTGTTTTAAATACACTCTCTGTGTAATATCTGCCTGTGGGTCTCAGTTACCTTGGCTCCTTTAAATGCTTCTTTACCCTTCATTTCATTGGCCGTGTTTTAGTTTCCTTGCTGCTAGACACATTTATTTCCTCCTATGTAAATTCACATATGTAACACTTATAAGTTAGGATCTGCATATGAGACAGAACATAAAAGTATTTAAGACTGACTAAATTTTCAATTTAGCTTTTAATTTCAGAGGACAGGAAATATACAAGGCAGGAAACTAGAAACAGGAGCTGATACAAAGGCCATGAAATGGTGCTGCTTACAGGATTGCTCTTCATTGCATGCTCAGCCTGCTTTCATATAGAACCCAGGACCATTAGGCCAGGTGTAGCATCATCTACAGAGGGCTTGGCTTTCCCACTCCAATCACTGATTAAGAAATTGGAGGTTCCTTAAAAAGTTGGAAATAAATCTACCTGAAGACAACCCAGCAATAATCATTCTTGGGAATATACCCAAAAGATGCCACAGGGTCATGTGTTCTACTATGTTTGTAGTGGTCTTATTTGTGATAGCCAGAAACTGGAAACAACTCAGATGCCCCAGGAAAGAAGAATGGATAAAGAAAATGTGGTTCATTTAGGCAATGGAATACTACTCAGCTATTGGGAATGAGGACATCCAGAATTTTTCAGGCAAAGAATTGCAACTAGAAAATGTCATCCTGAGTGAGGTAACTCAGACCCAAATGTTCATGCATGATATGTACTCACTAATAAGTGGACAGTAGCCAAAACAAAACCAACACCCCCCCCCCCAAAAATCCACAAGATAACAGTACACGGAACTCAAAAAGTGCAACAAGCTGAAGGGCCCAAGTGAAGATGCCTCAGTCCTTCTTGGGTGGGAGAAGAAAGCACTCACAAGGGGAGATGGTCGAGGAGGGAGGGAGGGAGGAACCTGGGAGAGACCTGGGAGGGAAAGTGGACACTGTGCTCCGGGAGAGGGGAACATTATGTAGTATTGGGCAGGGGAAAAAGATTGAAGCCTCAAGGGCCAACAGAAAGGATGGAAACAGACAACCTCAGGAAGTAGAAGGTTGGGGTGGGACCCTCCAGAGTGTACCAGAGACATGGGAGCTGAGAAACTCTCCTGAATCAAAAGGAGGGACCTTAGATGAGATTCCCTACAGTGGGGAGGGGAACTTGTAGAGCTCACTTTCAGCAGAAAGACAGGGCATCAAGTGAGGAATGGGTTGCCATCCCAGAGTCAAAACTCTCACCTATAATTTTTCCTGTCTGAAAGAACTGCAGGGTTGGAAATGGAGAGGAGCCTGAGGAAAAGAAGGCCCAGCGACAAGCCCAAAATGGGATCCAGATCAAGGGGAGGGCCAGAGGACTGACACTATTTCTGAGGCTATAGACTGCTCACAAAAAGTGGCCTATCATGACTGCCCCCTGAAAGACCCAACAAGCAGCTGAGTTAGATGCAAATATTTGCACCCGAAACTCAGGGTACAGCAGATGCTGGAGAAGATGTAGAGAAAGAGCAACACATATCCATTGCTGGTAGGATTGCAAGCTAGTAAAAACACTCTGGAAATCAGTTTGGTGGTACATGAGAAAACTGGACATAGTACTACCTGAGGACCCAGCTTTACCACTCCTGGGCATATACACAGAAGATACTACAACATGTAATAAGGATGCATACTCCACTACATTCATAGCAGTCTTATTTATTATAATAGCCAGAAGCTAGAAAGAACCCAGATGTCCTTCAAAAGTGGAATGGATACAGAAATTGTGGTACATTTACACAATTAAATACTACTCAGCCATTAAAAATAAAGACTTCATGAAATTCGCAGGTAAACAGATGGATCTAGAAAATATTATCCTGAGTGAGGTAATCCAATCACAAAAGAAGACAAAAGTACACAGACCATATCAAGTTCATGAAGAAGGAAGACAAAAGTATGGATGCTTCAGTATTTCTTAGAAGGGGGAACAAAGTACTCACAGGAGAAATATGGAGACAAAATGGGGAGCAGATATTAATATCTGCTTTACTCTTTTATTTACTCATAAACAGAAATTATGGCACATTACTTTTCTACAAGGCCTGAGATCAGTTCTGAATGCACACATTGGGCAGCTTACAATCACCTGTGACTTCACTTTAGGATGTTCCAACAGCTCTGGGTTCTGTAGGTTCCTACAGTCACATGTACATACCTACATAGATACCTACCTACATAATTAAAATTAAATATGAATAAATAAATAAATGATATAAAATTGAGAATGAGAAACAATTTAAAGATTCATCCACAGATGATTATATAACAAATATATACATAATTCTATAGGTAAATAAGAAAATATTGCTGGTATTCTGTGGCACAGTTGGTGAATGTAGTTAACAATAATGAATCATATTTCTCATTTAGGAGAAAGTATTCCAAATTTGTTTCTATACAACTGATGAAATACTTTAGGTAATATATAAACTTATTATATTTATCTGCTCATTCCCTAGTATATATATGAATTCAAATACTACTTCATAAAAACATCACCTCATAAAATTAAAGATATTATGCACTAATCAAATAAGTAAGCCTGATAAAGCTGGTCAATGCCATTGATTACAACATATAGGAGACAGGAAGATTCTAAGTTTGATGTTGGCTTAGACTATATATTAAGACCTGCCTCAAAAGCAAAAACCAAAATAAAAACAAATATAATTGTAAATGAAGGCTGTAAAACTAACAAACAACATTCTGTTAAGATATGACTGAAATATATTTCTGAATACAGAAAGAAATATATAAAGAAGTGTTGAACAATAATAAAATTTTCTCTTTCAGAATATAGCAGTATGAAGTCTCATTAGTAAAGGACTCCTCATTGCCTGGAGAAAACACATCAGTCTAAATGACTTCTATCAAATCTCATTTTAAATATTAATATAAATTATCAGGCTGACTTGGTAAAGAAAAGAAAAATGTCAAAATAATTACGACTGATTTAAAAATTATTATTTTCTAAGACACTTTTAGATGCCAGCATAAACATGCTCTTCAAAGACTAAAGAGGAGCAGACTAAGCGGTTTATTATAAAAGTATGAAGAACAGATCCATAGTGAGGACTTTGGATATAATCTCTAATAACAGCACTACTTGTAGATTTTAAAAATGCCATTTGTAAAATAGCTTTTCTACAAAACCACATCACAAGATTTAGGGAACTACAGTGTTAATACTGACACCAAATCTTGGCAAAGAATGATGAAAAATTATTCCAGAAAGCATGAGAATTACCAATACCTTTGAGTGTATGTGGAATTTGTATTTGTAAACCAGAAATACAAGGACATATTGATCTGACTCTCTCTCTCTCTCTCTCTCTCTCTCTCTCTATATATATATATATATATATATATATATACACATACATACATATATACATACATATATACGTATATATGTATATATATGTGTATGTCTGTGTTGTTTTCTATATTGAAGTTTGACATATAAGTGAAAACAAAATTTTAATGAAATTATTGAAAAATTACTTAAAATCAAAAAATATGTAAATGAGTATTTGAGGAAAATATACAGTCCTACGGAGATTTATTTCATTCCTTATACAAAGAAAGAAAATGAAAGTATTTCATTTGAGTAGTTATAGCATACATGTTTCTATCCCTGTCTTTAAAATTATCATATAGTGACTTTGAAACAACCCAGGTTTATTATCTTATATCTCCCTAGGTCAAACTTTCAAAACAGATCCCATGTACCTACAATTAAGACATCAGCCATGTTGTGTGCCTTTCTGGAAGCTTGAGGCAAGAACCATCTATTTATTTGCTGTTTACAGATCCCAGAATCTTCCTGTATTTTTTGGTATCTTGCCATCTTCCAGCATCTTCAAAACCAACAATTACACATAGGCCTTTTTTCTTGTCATCAACTTAATGGGTGTCTGCATATATATAAGACTAGATGTGTTCATGAAATTATATTGTATTTTATGGCTACTCCAGAATAATTTTCCCATCTTATGGTCTTTAATTTCAATCAGCTTGTCAATACTAAGTGACATATTAGCATGTTATGGGAATTACATTGTGAACATCAGTAAAGGGTCAATTGTCTATCTTTCTCATTATTATTTATGGTAGGAAATTTAAGAGTTGGGTGGTAGTAGAGTGATAAAATGCATACTTAATCATGGTCAAGGTTCTTTATTTGATCTCCAGGTTCAAAAAAAGACAAAATTTAAATTATTCATCAATTATTGTAAGTTTCAGATTTATGTAAATATACCAGTCCATACTGTGCTGAATGTGTAGAATGCTGGGTGGATGCAATAAGTTTCCAAAGAGGTAAAAATTAATGAGTATATTTGTTAAAGAGTATAATTATGGCTTTGTTGACTGCCAGAATCTTTCACAAAGAGACAATAATAAAAGTGATCTTGAGCTCTGATGATGCTTTATGTATGAAAAAACAAAATGCTTATACTTTCTTGAAGCTTATATTATTTTTACATGAGGAAACAGTTTAAAAGAATGCAGTCAGGCATGGTCACTCTCTTAAACATACATACACACACACACACACTATAATTCTGGAACAAAGGAGAAAGTATCAGTGTCAGGAAGTAGTTAGGTGAACGAAAAACAAAAAAGAAATCAAGAAACAGGGAAAAAAAGAGCCAAGAGAACTAAGCTAACAAATCAATAACACTGTGATTTAGGACCATTAATAACTGCAGAAAAATGAAGAAAATAATAAAACAAAAAGAGTGCAATGACTATTTGAAAATGCTGGCAGCCCTCTTTGAGAATGTATTGAAGCACTCTTATACAATTATTGTGCACGACTTCACAATAGAGTTATTTGTCTTAAGTAGAGTAATTTGAAAAGTTTATTATCCTAAAAAATTCCCCTCTCTCTCCTCTCTCTCTCTCTCTCTCTCTCTCTCTCTCTCTCTCTCTCTCTCTCTCTCTCTCTCTCTCTCTCTCTCTCTCTCCATATGGATGTGACATGCAGGAAGAGGTCAGAAAACAAAAATGGCAGTCAGTTCTTTCCTTCTATCTTGTGGGGGGGGGGTCCAGGAATTTAACTCAATTTGTCATGCTTGGTAAAAAGAACCAATTACACAACAAGCCATCCCACAAGTCCATATTTAAAATTGACTCTTGTGACTATAATTCAGTGGTAAAGAGCTTGCCTAATATCTCCAAAACCTTGCATGTGATCCTGTTGTGTAATATTCCTTGACAGATATTAAAGAAACTCATTCACCCTCAACTGCAGAAAGCAGTTAAACCAAAGAAAGATTTCCTCAAATACAAGTTGGTGAATTAGTAAATGTATTGAGATTAATTGCAGAAATAGGTGCAAAACATAAATATTTATGTCATGTTAAAAAATCTCTGCGAACTCCAATCTTATCTATTTTTTATCACCTTGCCATTTCTAAGATTTGATATAGTTGAAGAGTATGGGATAGTGTTGGATAAAATTTGAATATATAATGTAATATTTCTCAGTTTACAACACAAATCAAAATTAGAATATTCTAGTGGTTTTATTAGACCAGAAGAGTTTCAATTTTTACCTGTAGACATACTAAATCAGAATGTCTATAGATACCATTTAGCAGTGTGTCAAGTAATTCCAACCTCCACCAAATTATAAAAAAGTACCGCCATAAAAATTTAAATCTTAAAATAACAGACTTGCCACTTCTTGAATCAATAGTACTCTGTACCATTCTGTGCCACTTTTTATTTAATGGATTAATAGATAATCTAGCCTGGTGAACCAGACAGTTACATGCAGTTGCAGATACTTAAATGAGAATGTCCCTACTGGCTCAGATGTTTCTAAAATTGATCCCTAGTCAGTGGCATTTTTTGGGGCATGTGGCCTTTTGGAAGAAAGTGTGTCATAGGGAGGTTTCAAAGCCTTGAACCATTCTCTGTATGCTTTCTGTTTCTGCTTTCTGTTTCACATATGAGCTCCAAGCTTACAACTTCAGTTGCCATGCTTGCTACTTCCATTCCTGGATGAATTCTTCTTCCTCTGGAACTGTAAATCCAAAATAAACCCTTCCTTTTACAACTTGCTTTCATCATGCTATTTTATAGCAGCAATTGAAAGATAACAAATACAGAAGTTAAGATGTTTAAATTCTTTATATAACTAAAATGATCGAGCATTAATTATTGCATAATACAAATATGAAAGCAAAAATTTTGATAACAGTAGCAATATTTACAATATCAGCATATATATATATATATACATACACATATGTACATACATATACATATATATTATTCAGATGTAGTACATATGCTAGTCTTGTGAGTTGCACAGGATAAACCAGAAGTGAAGCAAGCTACCAAGAACACGAAAAGATAAGTGAAATTTATGGCAAGAGGATATGCATGCATTGTTGTGATAGGAGACCTATCTCTACATAGCTGTGCGGGACTACTTAGATTAGGTTATTTGAGGCATATAGACTTACCCTTAGTTTGGGTGGCATCATTCCATGAGCTGCAGACCCAGATTACATACAAAGGAAAGTGATCTGCGCAATTGTATGTCCCACAATGTGGCTGCAATGTGGTTATTTTTTTTTTAAATTTACTTATTTATTTTCTGTATGATTACACTGTTTCTGTCTTCAGACACACCAGAAGAGGGGGTCAGATCCAATTATAGATTGTTATGAGCCACCATGTGGTTTCTGGGGTTTGAACTCAGAACCTCTAGAAGAGCAGTCAGTGTTCTTAACCACTGAGCCACCTCTCCAGGCTCCAATGTCTCTAGCTTTGTTAAGCATCTGCCACATGACTGCTTTGCTAAGATAGATCACATCTCCTGAATCTGTAAACCAAAGCATGTGATTGCTTTGCTTAGTTAATTCCTGTCTGGTAATTTGTCATAGCAATGAGAAAAGTAACAAATTACAGGCAATGAGCTTCAGGGATAGATTCACTTCATTACTAATCAGAAAGGAAGTAGTGATATGAATAACAATATGAAATAGGTAAAAACAAAATCTTGAATGATTTTATTGTTGACATTTGAGGAAATCATAAAATAATATATCTGAACCTTAATAACTCAGAAATATGAGTGTGCTAATAATCAAATACAACATTACTTAGCGTCATGGGAGTATACTCTAAATAATGATATCACAATAGAGAGACATAGAGAAATGAATATTTATAAAGTATAATAATATATATAAAATCATCATAATATAACTATCTTGTATCCATATGAAAATCCTGAGTGAGAAAAATTAGTGATTATTTAGAGGTGTAGGAAAAAATATGTAGTACCTTTTCTCTGCAATTTTTCTGTATTTCCCAACAATTCAAGAAGTATGATTATAATATTCTCTTGACAACAATATGAAACATCTCCCAGCATTTAAGAATCAACATGTAAGAAAAAACATTGAAAGCTATAGAAAAGTGAAAGTATTCCTTTATAACAAGGTACTTATTATCAGAGAAGGCAGAAGAGTCTGATCAGGGTCCACTGCATATACTCTATATTTGTGTAGCTTGGTATATTTGTAGTACTCTCAACAAAGTGAGTACTGGGCGTTGCTCTCTTGTCTGAACTTGGCATCTTTTTCCTCCTACTGGGTAGCCTCATCCAGCTATGATATGAAGATATGTACCTAGTCTTATTGTGATTTATTATGCCATGTTCAGTTGATGCACCTGGGAGGCCAACCCCTTTTAAGGGAAACAGAGGAGGAATTGATCTTGGGGAGAGCGGGGGTGAGAGGAGGGACTGAGGAATAATAGAATGAGGGGAACCTGTGGTTGGTATGTAATGTATCAGAGAAGAATAAAAGTTTTTAACAAAAGAAATTAAATATACATTTTTGATTGTCTGTATCACCAGCATCTTGGACCAATTCCATTTCATCATTACTTACAGAACATACACTTCAGCATAATCATACACCCCATAATTATTACAATTACTTGGTGAATTATACCATTCGTTTACCCTATGCAGAACAAACCCTATTCTTAAAAACTTCCCTTTTAACTCTGAAGTAAAAAAAAAAAAAAAAAAAAGGCAGTAAGAGTGAGAGCCTGACTTACTTCTGGGTATAAGCTTAAGTATTTAAAATTCAGGTAGAAACTATGCTGGTCTAATAAAACAGTCGTAATATGTTCTCCTATAAGATTCATGAATTCACTAGCACTTGGTAGTTGGCTATGTTTCCAGTATCAGATACGATTTCCCTTCGGCTAAGCCGGCTAGGCAAGCATTTGGTTGAACTAGAGACTGTTGTCTATTACCAAGATTCAAGTACCACTATTAGAACGTTAAGAGTACCTTGTGCTGGCCATTGATGTAGTTGATAAGTTTTCCAATTGCATAGGACTAATGATTGCTTCCAGCCTTTAGCAGCCTTAAGAGATCAACGACAGCCTCTAATAAAATGAGTGAGAAACACTTATTGAAGGAAGAGTGGTCTTTGGCCACAGAACAAGCTAATCCATGAAAATATGCATAATAAAGCTGACTGCAAACTGTCAAGTTAAGGTAAATGAACTAAACTGACTTTTGATCTGACAACCACAACCAAGGGTGTAAGGAGGCATTAGTCATTTTGTGTTCAGCTCAGATAAGGATTTATTTTAAATATAATCCCCAGAAGTTAGATATCACAAGTTTTTCACAAGTGGAATCACACACACTCACACACACACACACACACACACACACACACACACACACACACACACCACTACACAGCACAAACATAAACAGAGAGAAAAAGACAAGAGACAGAGATGGAGAAACAGAGACAGAGAGAGTGACAGAGACAATTGGGAACCACTAAGAAAAAGGAAGAGATAAAGGAGAAAGTAATAGAAGATAAATATAATCAAAATATGTTAATATTGAATAAGAATGACATTATGAAATGCATAACTTTAGAAACTAGAGTTCATTAATTAAAATTTGAAAGAATATTTTGGTGAAACACGTTTTTAAATTCACAAAATAAACTTAGAATGACATTTATAGCTTCAGAGTACAACTCAAAATGTAAAGAACAAGGACAAAATGATCCATTCTAGAAGAAAATCAATGAAGACTAACCTCAAGACTCTATAGCTATGTAGTAATTACAAAATTTTAAGATGTTGTAAAGATTTAAATTGACATCTTCAAAACATTTATTATGGCTGAAGGAAAATCATAGCAGAAAACTGATTCTATAAAATGAAAAATTGGATCTTCTAATATTAAAAAGCAATATTCTGAATCAAAAAAGATAATAGACTCAATAGCAGATTGCAAACTTCAGAGAGGAAAGGATCTAAAATGTAAAGATAAACAGATTTAACTATCCTATCCAAAAATCAAAAATTAAATAAAAATACTGAAAATAATAAGTGGACATTTGATATTCATGGCAGTAGTTTTTCAGGAAACCCAAAAACAGTTTTTATTTATGTATTTTTGCTATGTAAATGCATGTTTGTGTATATATGTATATGTGTATATGTATATATGTATATGTGTATATGTATTTTATAGTAAGATATCAAATTACCATTTCATTAAACAATGTAAGGTAGGAGGATGAGGAATTCAAGGGTCATGTTTACTACATAGAAAATTTGTAACTTCTCCCAAAGCAGTTATAACTGTTGTACATATTAATGTGATAATAATCTAAGACATTTTATGTAAAGTATTAAAGAAGAATTAAGAAAGAGAGTTAGTTGTTCATTAGATGAAATGAACTGGAATGGTTTTGGACATGTTAATGGTACATCTTTAGAATTCATTTTTAGATTTGATGAAGATGAGAAATGAATATTATAGAAAAGCCAAATTATAATTTAGGTTTATATTCTTGAACTTAATAGCTTGCAGCTTTTTTAAGTCTTTTATATCATTTATATAAACTCATAAAAGTTGGAAAAATAAATTATTGACTATTGATCATGTTATCAATATTATGTAGAACTCAAAATACTAAATTTACATACTTAGATGACAGGTCCCATGTTATAATTAGCTAAATGTACATTAATACTAATCGTTCAGGACCCTTTGCAGTCTTCTGTTTATTTTTATTCAATCATTATGGAGACTATACTTTTATAATACTCTGAAAAGTATTGATTTACTTAGAAACATATGTGTTTCTAATTATCAGGTATTTGGATAACTGTGGTGTTATATATTGTTAAGATGCAATACTGAAAATCTCAATAGGTTTTTAAATCTTCCATAAACAACAACAACAAAAAAATAATTCACCTGCTAAAAGCTTCTCATGAGAATTATTTTTTTTCATTTTATGTCGTAATGAAATTTTATCTCTGGTCTTATCCTCTGTTAGTCTTTAAATATTTTCAATAGACTTGTTTTTACTCAACACATTTTTGTAACCATGGACATATAGATATGTAAAATTGGTGAGAAAATTTAACATCTACTTAGAAGATATTACAATAATTTATTTATTTATAATTTTGAACTTGTGACTGAAGATCACCTCAAAATCACACATATTTATCTCCTTCTCCCTCCCAACTTCAGGGAACAAAATTTAATTCACCACACTTAGCATGAAATTAGTTTAAAACAATTCCTTACTATACATATAATTTTACTGTTTATTAAGGATGAAAGAAAATTTACTTTTGATGAGATGAATGATTATTTTTAGATATAGAATCACATATTGACTGAATTCTTGATTGTGCATCTTCAGATTTGATTGGTATTTTGATTTTATAATTATCAATTCTGATGAGGATACTTTACATAAATGCATAGTACAAAATGGCAGAAGTAGGTTCGGGGCCATTTCAAAAACTGTTAGAAATATTTTTCCTAATCTCAAGCCAAAATTCATTTACCCTCTTTTCATGAAACTCAATCAGCATCTTAAAGTACAATTTTTAAATCAAACTTTCTAACACAATACAATCCAATACTATACCAATATGGTACTTGCTTTGTTTTCAACCATAATACCATTGCATTTCCATAAGAAAAGAAAAATTAGAGTAAAAACGTCATAGCTTGCAACATACTAAGACTAAAATCTTCTCCCACCTAGTTATGTGGCAGGAAAGAATCAAAAGTTGTATTCAAAATGAACATGTTAGGTGTTACTGCACAGTATGAAATAAAAACACAATAAAACATGGGCGAGCACTTCCTTAAGAATAGAAAATTCAATATATATTTGATTTTGAATTGTTGTCCTATTACTGATACACATTTAAAATCTCAAACTACTGTCAAATTTTTCATTTTCAGTGGCATGACGCTTTATGATATTGTGATATACAGTTTAATGAGCTGAACTATAGAGAAGCTGACAACATAATACATTGGCTTGCTTTCCTATACCATTTTGCCATGGACATATTCTGTTTTTCAGATTCTTCTTTTTAAAGACTCTCTTCAAAATACAGACACTATCTATGGTTCAATGGTAGAAAAGAATAAGCCAATGTATTTTACTCTCTTCTAAGTGTCTTTTAACCAATGAACAGATAACAAAACTGGGTAGACATAGAAAATGAAAATTTTGCAGAGACAAAATAAATCATGAATGTTTCAAGTAACTGGGTAAAACTAGATAATACTATATTGAGTAACACAATCTCAGTAAGAAAAACACATGTGCTCTTATCTGTGGTTCTTATACCCAAATCTTCAGATGCAAGTCCATATCTGGCATAACTGTAAAAACCAGAGCATAAGTGATTATGTGGGTGCTCTAGGACGAGGTGAATAGCAGGATAGAAGTAAGATGAAGGATGTAATGAAGTACGTAGGGAGCAAGTCTAATTGGTGAGGATAGAGAGGTCAATAGAGAGGTATAGGGAGTAAGGAGGAATAAATAACACTAAGGATATTTGAAAAAGTCATAGGTAGTCACATTATTTCTATTTAATTAAAATTACCATAATAACTATAATATATGAATATACATATTTTTAAGGAAATTGTGACACTTGGTGAAATAATGCTTCTCAAAGAAATCATAAACCATTTTTCAGAAACACCAGTGCCAACTGCGAGAAACTACCTTTCAAGTTGTTGGACAGAGCATGCCCCAAAATTCCCAAAACAATGTAAGTCTATTGTTTTGCACCAGGATGCCTCCCAGAAGTTTAATATGGGTCTCTGTATTGGTCAATTTTCTAAATGAGATGAATGGGTTGTGTGTGTGTGTGTGTGTGTGTGTGTGTGTGTGTGTGTGTGTGCATGTGTGTGTGTGCACGCACGCGTGCATGTGTGTGTGTGTGTGTGTGTGTGATTTACTAAAATAGCTTTTGGGCTGTGATCTGTGTAGTTCAACAACAGCTATCTCTTGTAAGAAAGAAAAACGAAGGCCAAGAGTTCACTAGTTATTCAGTCTACAAGATAAGATTTCTCTGCAGTGCTCATCTGGTGGTAGAATCCTAGGGGATTCGTAGAGAAAAATTGGGATTTGAAAGTATGTTTAATACCAGAGAAGAAAACTTCTACCACAGGATAAATAAAGTAGTCAGTGAGAGTGAAGGCAAGCAGGCAAAACACTTCCTTTCTCCATGTCCAATTTTGAGGGTTGCTACCAGAAGACATAGCCCAAATTTGGGGTAGGTTTTCTCACCTCAAATGAACCAATCAAGGAAATCCTTTACAGGCATATTATGAAATATGGGCAGTAATTTGATTTTAGAGGTTGTCAAGTTAAGAGCCAGGATTATGCATCAGTCTATTGCTGAGGATACCACACTCTTTGGACATAGGACTTGGATAATCCAACCTGGATCTAACATGAAAGCCTACTTCCTGAGGACTTAGTATCAGAAGATGCTATGTAAGCTACCAAGGAAGGGAAACAATCAGTAGTCCTCTATTTCTGTGATCCCTATGACTGTTGAAGCAAGTTGTCCCTAAAGGTACAATGGTGGAACTTTCTTCTTGGTGGTAACCAACAAACATGAAAGATCCATCCAACACAAGGAGAGTCATGGTTGGGGATTAAAATCAAGCCAACTTTCTGGGGCTTGTGAAATATAAATCTTAGGAGAAAGCCCACAACTATTTTTCTTAAACCATTAGAATTCTCATCTGCATTCTAAATATTTTCCATATTCCCACAGATAAATGAAGCTCTAACCTTCTTCAAAGAAACTTGTTTTTTTTCTTTTAAGCACACAGAGACCATTACAGACCCCACAACCGATCAACATGCAGAAAGCAACTGATTATGTGGTACCCAGGTCCAACATATACATATACAACACAGCCTACACACTTACAGGAACATTGTAGAAGGAGGGGAATTGAGACTATAGAAGCTAGAGGATCAGGACAAGTTGTGTGTTTGTCTCTCCTAAAAATAACAGGGAAATTTTACTCATAATACTTCCATAATATGGCTGATCAAGCAAGATCTGAACAATGGTAATACTAACAGTCATGCTAAGACATAAGGGGGGAAATCTCATGGACTCCCACCCCTAGACAAAGAACAAGAGTCAATTCATGACAGCTGAGAGAGGGAAACGTAATCTTTCCCAGAAGGCTTTCGATAAATGGCTATCCTACATCAAGTGGTTAGCCCTGAAACTGAACAGACTCAATGGATTATAGTTATAAACTTATGTGTGATATATGTAGCAATAATAATCAAAGAAAATGAGGTTATAAATTTGTGGAGGATGACGTAGAATATAGGAAGAATTGAAGCGAGTGGTGAATCATGTAATTATATTTTAATTAAAATTTAAAAAGTGTGTTGAAAATATTCCAGTCATCTGGGCATGGTTAACACTTGCCTTTAATCCCAGGACTCAGGAAGCAAAGGCAGAACAATCTCTCTTAGTTGGAGGCCAGACTGATCTACACATAGAGCTCCTGTCTTTAAAAAGGAAGGAAGGAAAAAATGAATGGAGTGAAGAAGGGAGAGAGGGAGGGAGGGATGGAGAGAGAGAGACAGAGACAGAGAGACAGAGAGAGACAGAAAGAAAGAATGAAAGAAAGAAAGAAAGAAAGAAAGAAAGAAAGAAAGAAAGAAAAAAGAAAGAAAGAAAAAAGAAAGAAAGGAAGGAAGGAAGGAAGAAGGAAGGAAAGAAAGAAAGAAAGAAAGAAAGAAAGAAAGAAAGAAAGAAAGAAAGAAAGAAAGAAAGAAAGAAAGAAAGAAAGAAAGAAAGAAAGAGAAGAAAGAAAGAAAGAGAAAAAAGAAAACCTTCGAGTGAGTGGTCATATAGGCAGATATGAGCAATACAAATTGGACTCAATGCATATTGAAATTAAAATGATGACATAGTGTTGGGTGGGTATCTGTGGTGATCTGAATATACTTGGCCCAATGAGTGGCACTATTAGGAGATGTGGCAATATTGGATGGAGTAGTTGCTGCCTTGCTGGAGGATATGTGTATCACTGGTGAAGTGGGCTTTGAGGCCCTATGCTCAAGCTCTGCCTAGTTTGGAATGAGAGCTTCCTCATTACCTACAGAAGACAATCTCATTTTGCTGCCTTTGGAGCAAGATATAGAACTCTCAGTTCCTTCTCTAGAACTATATCTGGCTAGATGATGCCATGTTTTCTGTCATGATGATAATGGACTGAACCTCTGAAATGTTAAGCCATCCTCAATTAATTGAATCCTTTTATAAGATTTGCCAGGCTAGAGAGATAGCTCAGCGGTTAGGAGCACTGAATGCTCTTCCAGATTTCCTGAGTTCAAGTCCCAGCAACCACATGGTGGTTTACAACCATCTGTAATGAGATATGATGCCTTCTTCTGGTGCATCTGAAGATAGCTACAGTGTACTCATATACATTAAACAAACAAACAAACAAACAATTGCCATGGTCATGGTGTTTCTTCACAGCAATAAAACTCTAAGACAGTTCCAAAGAGGAGGTAGATTTGTGAGTAGTTGGAAGAGGGATGAATATTATTTTTAAAATGTACAAATTTCTCAATAGATTAATAAAATTATTTTTAAAATATCTGAAAAGAGGGATAAAGAAGTTAAAAAAATTAAAGTAAGAGTAAGAAGAACCTATGGTCCATAAAACCTAAACTGTTTACTACTTGTTCCATCAAACCAAAACAGATGGTCTCTGCTTCAGAGCAAAGCTCTTCCTCCAAAAATACATTTGTTCAGTTTCCCACTGGTCACTTGTCACATCATCATGGCTTTAAGTCAATCTTTTCTTTTGTGTCTGTGTGAAAATTCCAAATTCTAAGAGCAGCAAGGAACCTCTACTGAAATAATCCCACAGCAGCACAATATTAAGCCTTAGGTAGCTTAATCCTGTGTATTAGCAGATCATTTGTCACCCTGAGACATTCAGGGGTTGTTTGTCAGTCTTAGAGTGTGTGTTCCACAGTCTTTCTAGTGGAGCTATAGGCCAAGTTCTAGATATTTCTGCCATTCTGATCATTGTCTCTTAAAGTCAGTCACACTACATTGTTTAGTTGGACCCTAGCATATACACACACTTGGATCAGTGAATAGGTAAGAAGTAATTGTTACTTTACCCAAGAACTCATTATAGACTTAAAACAACACTATAAATTAGACATAACAATTTCCACTTAAGAGATGTTGCAACTGAAGCTCATGAAGTTGAAATTACTTTCCATAATTCAGTGAAAATGACTCTCTTCATTAAAATACATGAGATAATACATGTGTATAATATAATAGGACACAATGCAGCAGATTAGTTGAGGATATTAATGGAGGTGAAACTTTAGCATAGCAGAAATCATTTCTATTATGAATGCAGTAAACCAAACAACAACAAATAAGTCTCTTTTATCCTCAATAATGAAAAAAACATGGATTTTTAAATGTTATATTGTTTCACTTTGTAAACATTCCAAAATAGAGAAGAAATTTTCAAAGCCTCAAGCAATTATGCACATTAACCTTTGTAGCACTTAATTACTGGAATAATTACTAGAGTTATTTGAGCTAGCTAAATAAATGCTTTGTATCTTAATAAGTGTATGCAGCCACATTGAATACTTAATAAAGTAAAACTTATACAGTAGTTCGTTTTCAGAAAATAATTCTAATTAAGTAATTCTAATTAGCTGAGCAACAAAATGTGAGGAATTGGGAAAACATTGCAATTCTATGAAGATTTTGAAAAGGCAAGGTATCATATCTAGTAAATGTGACTTTAATTGATATGCTATGTATCTAAACAAAATATATCACTTGAATTATTTAGAACACTAATGTATTACTTTTGAATTTTTAAAGATTTAACATTCAAGGTGGGTACAATTGTGCATACGTTTAATTCTAGCATTTGGGGAGCTATGGATCATGAGCTTGAGCCCAGCCTGAGCTTCATGGTGAGACAGTCTCAAACCAGGGCATTTGTGTTGCTTTCATTATTATAAAATTAGTGTTGTGAATTATCACTTCTTTTGTGTGTTGTACAAGTAAATAAATTATGGATGGACAGGGAAGTGGAAATCTAATTGGGAAAATGAAGATACTATATATCAACTTAATTGTGTCTTTAAACATTTTTGTTTAGAACCCTATAATTAATATTATATTTTAAGAACTATTTCATTTTGTTCTTTATAAAACAAAATTCTTCTTTTGTTAATGTTACAATTGTATATAATATGTATGTTATATATTTTATGATACACACACTTATATATATATATATATTCAGTAGCTAAAATGTATGTATTATATATATACATACATATATATATATATATATATGCTTAATAGAAGAAAAACCTTGACAACTAAGACATGTATCTGTTTCAATGAGAGTTCCTTAGTCTTCCCATATGTTATAATTTCAGTCCCTGCAATTAGTGATATACACATTATTTTGAATATACCATATATCCCTGATGATATGAAAAATGGCAAAAAAATGTTAAAATGAGATTTATACTATATAAATACTTAAATACCATGTAAATGGAAGAAAAAGCTGGAAACATGCTGACACCTGACTTTTAATATGTGTCTAGCCTTGACTCTGGTAATGTAGATATATAATGAGACAGCAAACAATTAGGTCATTTGAATAAGTTGAACATATTTCTGTAGTACAATCTATCTACTCCAATTCTACCAACACAATTGAACCTAAATTACATCATATTTGATATATATATTGAAAGTCAATATTCCAGAAGTGGCAAATTGTCAGGGTACAGGAACAAGGTATTTAGAAAGTGGTTGAATGAAAGTTTGAGAAATAATTACATATTCTAGTAAACCAATTTAAAACCAAAACAAAAAAGGAAATGAAAAAATGCTGTAGACTAGATGTTACCCATGGGAAGGGCAATTCAAATGTGATGACTACCCTCAAAGAGAAAAGTATTGTTTTATTTAAACATGAAACTTGAAATTTTACAATAATTCTATCTTATGGTATTTCTTTTCTCTATGTGATTCTTATAACATGTCTCCTCTAACTTTTATTTCCATTTACCCAGTTACCAAAGTATTCCCTGATTATACAGTGTTAAATGTCCAACTAGAAATGAAGTGCACCATTCTTTAGCAGTTTGTTGAGAGAAGAAAACTGTTGTTTCAACTTCTGCACAGTCTCCTGGGGTGTACAGAATTGCAAGCTCTTAATTACTCTACCTAGACCATGAGGAAGATTGCATTTGCATGAAGCAAGCCTTAAGGATGGTGTAATATATTGTCGCAGAAAAAAATAGCAGGTTGTTTCTACTTTCTCAGAAAGCATTGAGTCTTCCAAGTTTTGTGTGATTTTGTCACTCATTGACTATATAAGTGCTCATGCTCCATGCTCCAGCAAGCTAGTGTTGGTAGAAAATTTCTACACAATCCTTAATGAAAATGTGAATGTTCCTTCCTCTATAAATAATAAGCCCTTTATCCCCATCCCTGATCTTCTGTCTACTTATTATAAAAGTAATATAAAATTGTGGTCTCTGTTCAGTACAAACTGTCACGAGTAAGTAAGCCTTTGTGACAGATAATGAGTTCTTTACTTCCACTATTAATGTGGGCTCCAGCTGCGCAGCAACCCTCTTTGCCCTCTGTGTCATCCTATCAGCCTATCTGACAATTATTTTTAAATTGCCACAGTCAGTAATATGAATTATTGTAGATTCTTCTGAATTTCTAAGCCTATCATTTTATTTTCATATATAATATAGTGAGATTTTTTGGTAGCTTTTGATGCTCTAAACTAAATCTAACTTGGGAGTTCTGGATAAATAAGATTTATGCCTTTGCATTATCTTAGAATATTTTACTATAGGTTTGCGATTGGATACTAAGTATCTGTATATTTCATCTTTTTTGTTCTACATGATATAAGTCATCTTGTTTGTATCATTTTCTGCCAGAAGGAGATATATTACATTTTCACTATTTGTTTAGAGGGCTAATCAAGTGTTACTACCAATAAGCACTTCCGTTAGTTTAGAACTTCTTGGATATAATGTTAAAGAATTCAGTAAGAATCTCTTGAATGCTTAAAAAGAATAGGAGTATATGCTGGATGAATATCACTAATTTGAATGTTCAAATGCAATATTCCTTCTTCTGACTGAAAATTATAAAGACAAGATAACTCATATCAAGGAGAACAAAAATATAAAATATACTGATACTTAGTATCCAATCACAAACATACAATAAAATATTCTAAGTCAAATGTAGATATTTGCACTCAACCAATGGACAGAAGCAGCTGACTCCTATGGTTGGATTAGGGGAAAGCTGGAAGAAGCTGAGGAGGAAGGCAAGCCTGTAAGAGGACCAGCAGTCTCAATTAATCTGGACCCTGGAAATCTCTCAAACACTGGACCACCAACCAGACAGTGGACACCAAATAATATGAGGCTCCCAACCCATATACAGCAGAGGACTGCTGGTCTAGGTTTAGTCAGAGAAGTTGAAACTAACCCTTAAGAGATTGGAGGCCTCAGGGAATTTAGAGGTCTGGTGGGGTGGGGGTGGGGGTGGGAGTGGGGGTGACATTCTCGTGGAGACAGGGGGTTTAGAGAAGAAGTGTGGGATATGGAGCAATCAGAGAGTGGACCAGAAGGGGAACAAAATCTGGAGTGGTAAAGCGTGTTCCAAGAAAGAACCATTTCCACATTTAATTAACCAATAGATTACCATACAAAGAAGCACATTTCCAGAAAGAGATAGTGTATGTGCTTTAATGGGCTGGTTGGGGGAGAGATGCTGACAATGGAGGTAGGAGCCTGCAGAGATCAGATAGCAAGTTCGTATGCCCAGAAAAAGACTGATTATACTGTGTCTCAACTAAACCAACATATCTTCTTCCATCTTGGTTGTGATATTACAAGTAAAATGTGAGACTATCACAGGAAATGTAGAGTGGAGAATTCAATTTCTCTCATTTCTGCATAGTTATACACTATTACATTGTATTTTATCAAAATTTACACCTTAGTTTCTTTTGAATAACAGAGAAAAAACAAGCAAATATATTATGCACTTAAGTTTTGGATTAACAATATTGTTCGGGCTCATAGTTTATTTATTTTCGATATTTCTACTCACTGGAAGTTGTTGGTTGGATTTTTAAAGTGTATCTTTTGTTTTAAAACATTGTATTAGTAAATATTTCAAACAATATTACAAGAAGTTTACTGAGGGACATCGGGTGATTTATAAGAAGAATACATTTCATCTTCTCTCCTTTTGTGACCTGTATATCCTGAAACCTTTAGAATCTCAGAAGTGATTAATACAGTTTTGTATGCTAATGAAATCTATTGGGTGAGAAACCATAGTTGCCAAGTTAAACATAACCCTTATAAAAATGTGGAAACCGTCAACCCCCGTCCTCACAGCCACATAGTAGATATGAAAAGGTTAGGTCGACTACATATGGGTGATGATTTAATCAGTTTATATTGTGTAAGAAAGCCTATGAGAACTTCAAAAAGAAAGGGCTGAAGAATACATGAAACTAATAAGAAGGTTCTGTTTCAGAATAGGACTTAGAAGTCTTATAGCCTTTGTCTCATATTCTTTGTGCATATTTTCCATCTGAATAGTACTTAGTTGTAACCTACTGCAATAAGAGGATAATAGTAAACAAATTGTTTCTTAAGTTTTATGATGTAGTCAACAAAATGCCTTTAAATTTGAGCAAAATTATCATGGAAGTTCCCAATATATAGCTACCCTGGATTTATAGTTGACATCAAAAGAGGCATTATTGTGGGCCTGAGGCTTCTAATATAAGATATAATTTTAATTGCAGGGCTAGAAAAGCAAATAAAGTCTGGAGAGATGGCTCAGCTGGTTATGGCTATGCGTAATGGTTATTCTCAAAACTAAAAATAGAGGAAAGTCAAATGAATTGAGTTAATTATCGGACACCCAGTTGGTATCCACCAGAGTACTGATGTGTAGAAAAAGACATATAGCATCTGTTGACAAAAGTTAAATATTTATAGAGGTCAATACTGAAAGGAAGTACATGCCATGCTTATTTTAATTTTGTTTTACTCAATAATCTAGCATCAATGCATGACAATTGTATTAAAATGTAAACATTTTCTAGATTATGTATACCTCAAAATAAAAAAAATGAGAACATGAAAAAGCCTAAAATCCTAGCTTCTCAAGATGCTAAGGACACAAACATTGACAGGTGAAAGCATGCCTAAGAAACTCCTCACAAACTTTAAAGTCATTACCATATAACTCCAATTTCATGAATTAGTACAGATCATCAAGGTCCCTATGAGCACTGCATGTTGGTAGTGCACTAACATACTTGCAAGCAAAAAAAAAAAAAAAATCACATAAAAAGGAAATAAATTTTAAAAGGAACAAAGAGGGAAAGTAGCTCAGTTATAGAAGAGGTGCCCAGTTTGTATAATGCTTTATTTCTGATCTTCAGCACTAAAAATAAATCAAAAAAGTCAGGGCAACAGAGATGGCTTAGTGGTTAAGAGCACTGGCTGCTCTCCCAAAGGACTCCAGTTCACTTCCCAGCACACAGATGGTAGCTCACAACTGTCTGAAACCCCTATTCCAGGAGATCAGATACTCTCACGCAGACATACAGGCAAAACACCAATATACATTTAAAAAAGAAAGAAAGAAAAAAGATTATCAAATCAAAGCTAACTCTAAAAATACCAAAAAAAAAAAAATGGAGAGAAATGAGAAGCCTAATAGCAAGTAAAGGTCTACTTATTAATTAATTAATTATAATTTAATTGTAAATTTAATTAAAATAATTCATCTAAAATATTTAATATCACAGGGGTAAGGATGTAGCCCAGTGGCAGAACAACTACCTACAAAGCAAAAGGCTATAAATTAGATGTCAACTATACAAAATATATATGCACATTATATATATCTCAGCAATTCTGTCTTCAGAATACCTAGAATATAAATGTTCTGGTACTCTGACTATAATTTCATTCTTTATCCTTGTCTATGAAAATAAACATCAATTTTATTGTTAGCTAGATATTAATCATATTTGGAGGATTTTGAAAGAAGACTCCTTCACTTAGTTCAACAGCCAATAAAAACAATGATTAAAAATGTGGGATTCTAGATAGTGTTTCAAAGAATGTTGTTTGAGACATCTTGCAAGACCTAGAAAGAGATGGGCCATCTTGAGCTACCAGAAAAGATCATTAAAATCCAACCTCAGGGCCTTAAATCATACAAAGATTTTGTATAACAGGAGGCTTCTGATTAATCCTGCCAATCCATGAGCATGGAAGATTTTTCCATTTTCTAAAGTCTTTTTCGATCTCCTTCTTCAGAGACCTGAAGTTCTTGTCATACAGATCTTTCACTTATTTGGTTACAGTCACAGCAAGGTACTTTATGCTGTTTGTGGCTATTGTGAAGGGTGTCATTTCCCTAATTTCTTTCTCAGCCTGCTTATCCTTTGAGTATAGGAAAGCTACTGATTTACTTGAGTTGATTTTATAACTGGCCACTTTGCTGAAGTGTTTATCAGCTGTAGGAGTTCTCTGGTGGAGTTTTTTGGGTCACTTAAGTATACTGTCATATCATCTACAAATAGTGATAGTTTGACTTCTTCCTTTCCAATTTGTATCCCCTTGACCTCCTTATGTTGTCTAATTGCTTTAGCTAGTACCTCAAGTACTATATTGAAAAGATATGGAGAGAGGGAGCAGCCTTTTCTAGTCCCTGATTTTAGTGGGATTGCTTCAAGTTTCTCTCCCTTTAGTTTGATGTTGGCTACCAGTTTGCTGTATATTGCTTTTACTATGTTTAGGTATGGGCCTTGAATTCCTGTTCTTTCCAAGACTTTTAGCATGAAAAGATGCTAATTTTGTCAAAGGCTTTTTCAGCATCTAAACGACACATGACATACTGTCAGTCACTGATAAGTGGATATTAGCCCAGAATTTCTGAATAGCCAAGACACAATTCACATATCAAATGATTCGCCAAGACATAATTCACATATCAAATGATTCCCAAGAAGAAGGAAGGAGAGAGCCCAAGTCCTGGAAAGGCTTGATTCAGCAATGTAGGGGATTACCAGGACAGAGAAGTGGGCAGAGACTGATTGGTGAATGGGCAGAGGGAAGAGGGCTTATGGGACTTATGGGGAGGGAGGAACCAGGAAAGGGGAAATCATTTGGAATGTAAACAAAAAATATAGAAAATAAAAACATTTGCCTAAGAATTTCATGAATTCATTGTTTCTAATGGCTGGATAGTACTCCATTGTGTAGATATACCACATTTTTTGCATCCATTCTTCTGTTGAGGGATACCTGTGTTCTTTACAGCTTCTGGCTATTATAAATAGGGCTGCTATGAACATAGTGGCACATGTATCCTTATTACATGCTGGGGAATTCTTAGGCAAATGGATGGAGCTGGAGAACATCATACTAAGTGAGGTAACCCAGACTCAAAAGATTAATCATGGTATGCACCCACTAATAAATGGATATTAGCTTGGAAAACTGGAATACGCAAAACATAATCCACACTTCAAATGAGGTACAAGAAGAATGGAGGAGTGGCCCCTAGTTCTGGAAAGATCCAGTGTAGCAGTATAAGAAATAACCAGAACAGGAAAGTGGGAAGGGGTGGGTGGGAGAACAGAGGGAGGAAAGGGGGCTTATGTGACTTTCAAGGAGTGGGGGACCAGAAAAGGGGAAATCATTGGAAATGTAAATAAAAAAATATATAGAATAAAATTTAAAAAAAAGAAAAAAAACAAAGAAAAAAAGAAAATAAAAACATAAAAATAAATAAATAAAAAAGAACAAAGATGTATCATTGCAACCAACTGTTAGAATCAAGCGAAACAAGCCTCACAGCTATTTAGAAAACAAAGCTATTTTCTGGATTCTTTAGAAATATTATAAATACTCCCTCATATGTAGATCAGCACAATAGGCTGTGTGGCTATTGTCCACTCACACCAATTTAGCATCCCCTAGTTTCCTCTGCTATAAGCTCATCTGTCCTCTCCCCTGTACTCCATGTTCTCCTGTGTCTCTGCTGAACTCATCTGATAGAGTTGGGAACAAATAGGAAGCTGACAAGGTGATAATAGCTTATAGGAAAAGCCTTACTTCCTTTCATTTTAACCATGATATGGTAGGAGAAAAAAAACTTGGGTACGTTAATTTTTCCCATCAAAATTTACTTTTTTTTTTTCGGCCTAAAACATCTTTTCCTAGCGTTCTCTTATTTGTAAGTCTGAGTTACCCAGAGGGTCTCAATAGTCATTATTTCATGGAAGCTTTTCTTAGTTCTTTCTACCGGTGTTCAACTTTGAGTGAGTCATGTCTGCTATTTTATATCATCCCATCAGGAGCATCTCCTTTCTAAGACTCAGCAAAATATAATCAAGGATATTGCCATTTTATGGTTGTTTTTTCTACATCCTGACAGTAAACTTGCTGAATGAAGAGACTTTTTCTTCTTTATTTTGAAGTAAATGAGCTCACTGAATAATGTTCATCTGGCATGAAAGTGGTCCCAATGGGTATTTTAAAACATGGCTGACTTAGTTTGACAAGTAACATTAATTTGCAGAATCAAATTAATATTTTAAATGGAAACTTACAACCATTTCACGGTGCTATGATTTAAAATATTATTATTTGAGAAGTTGAAGAATAATTGATGCAATGATATTATGTCAGGAATTGTGAAGGATCAAGGCATACCCTAAATGTACACAGGATAGAAAAGACAGTTTGTGGTACGACTGACCTATAGAAGAAGCATTGTCTACTGTGTTTAAGATGGAACATTGAAGATGATAAAGAATTAAATGCTTAGTCAACAGATAATTAAATGTACATATCTATATCTTCTATGTATTTATATACACACATATATGCATATATAATTTCTGAATATATATATACATATATATATACATATATATATATATGGTACAGTATTAGGCACTGGAAATACATTTTATGAGGATTATCTAAAGCAAGGACTTATCATAACACATAATTAGATACAAATTTGTTAAAAAGCATTAATAACTCACTTGGACTTACAAGATAACCAAAAGCAGGATACTAGCTTAGCAATCCCACCTATGCTTTTGCATATATCTCTTTTACTTAAAACTTGATCCTAATAAATGAAATAGGAATGGGGGCTCTAATAAACGAGAGGGAAGTAATAAATGCAGGTTAAGGAAGGAAGAAATTAAAATAATACTAAATATGTCTGGAAAAGTTAAGAAATCATACTACTAAGTTTTACCTAATATAAAACAAACATAATTCTGTGTATAATGCACATATATTGTTTAAAATTTTTCTTATCTGGGCTGACAATGCTTTCTCTAAATGCGAAAGACCACCTAACTTTTGTTGTGGTGACCCCAACACCAGGCATGACAAGTCTTCATTTTAGTAGTTGGTTAAGTCTGTATAAGAGACTCCTAAAACATACAGAGTACTGCTATCGCCCCTGGTTATGACCAAGATGTGGCGGGTAAATCCATACTGCTGAAGAAACCATGTATTTCTGACATAGGATCCATAAGCTCCTGAGATGCTACTAACCTGAATGCCTTTTCCCTGAGGACTAGCTTTCATGATACTAAAAGGCAACATAAAAGCATCTAAAGGAGGGAAGGCAATGAACGGTACTACCTGGTTATGATGTGTATGAAACAAAATTGTCACCCTGGCAAAATAATTTTAATGAGGCAGTAGTGGCACTCATACCTGGTCGGCAACCAACAGTTTTGTAAATAAACTTAAGACATGCTCAATAAGGGGATCATCATGACTGAACTAGAAACCTAACCAACTCTTGGGTGCTAGCTAGTAAAAGCAGGTTCTTGGAAGAAAATTTACAACCACTAATTTATTAAATCAGTCTAATTCTTAACTATAGTCTAAATAGTTGTTTTTAGATATTCTCCAGTAAGAATATTATTCACCTATCACCAAGAAAACTTAATTTCCCAACACATGGAGACAGTTATTAAAAACTACAACCAATCAATCTATAGGGTTCTGAACCCAATAGATGTAGCTAAAAACCGCTCCCACAATTATGATTTAGGATTAGTGCATAAAAAGTTGGAATAATTATAAAAGACAGAAAGACATGCAGTTTCTCTGAGACTGTATATTCTAGCAATTTCAGAGTATACATACACAAAATATCACCAACACAATTGTCTAAACATGAGCTCAAAGTGGAAAACAACAGACATATCAAAGTAGGGGAAGGAAATCCACAAGGTCTTGACACTACACAGAGTGCTAAAGGCATATAAGAAAAACTGGGAGCAGAAAAGGTGGTTTTCCCTAGGAAAGAGCATACCAATTGTTTGTACAAAACCAAGGGGTCTTCCCTGAAAACATAATAAGAATAACATACATACTGAGTAGGATACATTTAGGAATACATATATTCACATATACATATATAACAATAATTAATGCAAATGTTGTCCATGAATTTAAAAGAGAGTATGGAGAGATGCATGGGAGGGTTTGGATGGAGGAAAGGAAAGGGAGAACTAATATAATTATCATATAATCTCAAAAATAAAAGAAAATTAGAAGATGAAAGCAAAGTTGCAAAAAACAAAACAAATAACAACAAAACCCTTTGGTTCTCTCTTCTTAATTCTTCACATAGGAATATCAACCAGTAAATATCTATATAAAGTTAGTGATCTCTAATCTATCTCATTCTAATTTAAAGGTAGGAACACAAAGATAATTTTGAGATATTTGATATTATTGTCTTTTACAACATTCTCTTCTTATCCGGCAAAACCCTAAGTCAACCACTACATTATATTCCAGGTATAGCATGGTCTCATAGAGAGATCACACCACTGTTATCTCATTCGAATGCAGGGACAATCACCTCATAGAACCTTGTTTGTTACCATTCTTGCATGACCTTGCAGAATCTGAACTGAGATCATAATCAGCCACAGCAATTTTGACCAAGATTGTGGATATATAGTCTTAAAATCCTGTCCCAGTTCTAATTCTTTTGAAACCTAAATATCAGACATGAAATCATTGAAACTCTATGTCTATACTCGCCAATGTAGCCATATTAATACAAATGTTTTCTTGGCCTTCACTACTGCTCATCTTGTATTGAGACAGGTATCCAAGTCTAGTATGTAACAGTTCTGGACCTGAAACTTTTCCTAGCAATTCAAATGAACAATAAAAGTTTAATGACTTTATGTACTTATAGTGCCAAAGATTGAATATAAGGGTTTATATATCCTAGGTAAGCGCTCTGCAAAACAAATATACTCCAAAATATAGTTATTTTAAGAAGATAAAATTTATGTATACTAATGCAATTCTTATGCCCTTTTTTCAATGTTAGGGATCAAATTTGGGGTTTTGTGAATGCTAGGAAAGACCTTGATCACTGAGGTATGTCCTCAGCCCAATATTTATAATACTGAACATGATGTTTTGAAATGTATATACATAGTGGAATGGCTAAATTCAATTGACATTTTATTAATTTATGCTCACAATATTTGTATATGTGATATGAACACTCAATAAATTCCAGGAATTTTTAATAGTATAAGACTTATAATTAAATTAAAGTTATCATGTTATAGACTGGATCTCTTGAACTCATTACTTACTAATATTCTAAATGAAAATGTGTGACTAAAAGCAATATACAGCAAACCAGAAGCCAACATCAAACTAAATGGAAAGAAATTAGAAGCAATCCCATTAAAATTAGGGAATAGACAAGGCTGCCTGCTCTCTCCATATCTATTCAATATAGTATTGGAAGTCCTGGCCAGAGCAATTAGACAACAAAAGGAGGTCAAAGGGATATACATTGGAAAGAAAGAAGTCAAGATATCACTGTTTGCAGATGATATAATAAAATACTTAAGTGACCCCAAAAAATTCCACCAGAGAACTCCTAAACTTCAGCAAAGTGAATGGATACACAATTAACTCAAATCAGTGGCTTTCTTCTACCCAAAGGAATAAAAGGCTGAGAAAAAATTAGGGAATCAACACCTTTCACAATAATGACAAATAATATAAAATACCTTGGTATGACTCTAACTAAGCAAGTTAAAGATCTGTATGTAAAGAACTTTATGTCTCCATTCCTCCATTGAGGGATATCTATGTTCTTCCCAGCTTCTGGCTATTATAAATAAGGCTGTTATGAACATAGTGGAGCATGTGTCCTTATTGCATGCCGGGGAATTCTCTGGGTATATGCCCAGGAGTGGTATTGCAGGGTCCTCCGGAAGTGTCATGCCCAATTTTCTGAGGAACCACCAGACTGATTTCCAGAGTGGTTGTACAAACTTGCATTCCCACCAGCAGTGGAGGATTGTTCCTCTTTCTTCACATCCTCGCCAATACCTGCTGTCTCCTGAGTTTTTAATCTTAGCCATTCTGTGTGGTATGAGGTGAAATCTCAGGGTTGTGTTGATTTGCATTTCCCTAATGACTAATGTTGAACATTTCTTAAGGTGCTTTTCAGCCATTCAAAGTTCTTCAGGTGAAAATTCTTTGTTTAGCTCTGCACCCCATTTTTAATAGGGTTATTTGGTTCTCTGGAGTCTAACTTCTTGAGTTCTTTGTATATATTGGAAATTAGCCCTCTGTCGGATATAGGGTTGATGAAGATCTTTTCCCAATTTGTTGGTTGCCATTTTGTCCTTTTGACAGTGTCCTTTGCCTTACAAAAACTTTGTAATTTTATGAGGTCCCATTTGTCAATTCGTGATCTTAGAGCATAAGCTCTTGGTGTTCTGTTCAAGAGCTTCCTCCTGCCCCATTCCTAAGTCCTCAAGAAAGGAAATGTATGTATTTGTCCAATTGTTACTCTCCATTCCCTCTAGTCCCTAATAAACACTATTTTATATTTCTATCACATTAATTTTAAAGAATATGTGTGTCCCTGTCTATGAATCTCTGTGTATCCGAGTGTCTTGTGTGTGCCTGCTGAATCTATAGATGGCATCAAATACTCTGGAATTAGAGTTATAGGTAATTATGAATCACCTGACATAGGTGTTATGAGTCAGATATGGCTTCTCTAAAAGAATAGCACATGTTCTTAACTGCTAAGCCATGTCTCTGGACATAAGATTAACTTTTAGAGATTCCACAAAGAAGGAGATTAAACAATATGTCCTTTTCTATGACTAGATTATTTTTTACTTATCATGATGTCCCTCAAGTTCATCTATTTTATCAAAAGTGAATGAGTACCCTTCTGTTTTAAGAACTGAATAGGAGTATCTTCATTATACGCACTTGTATTCTGGGGATTCTGGTTATCTATTTCTTAGCTTTTACAAATAATGATAAAATGAACACAGGATCACAGATATATCTTTGATAAAGTTAATTTCCTTCCCTTTCAATATCTAACTTGTGTAACAGTGAAGAGAATTCACTTATGTTGCTAATGGTTAAGGTTAATGACACAAGATACAGAAGAAGAAACAAATGACATGCCAGGCTTTGCTCTGAATGCTTATCAACTCTAGAAAGATAGATGCATGATATGAATAAGTTCAAAGAGAGACTAACAACAAGAAAAAATATTCACACATTTCTTGGAATTGCCATAGTTATAGGAACTCTCTTGTCATGGGTTTTCACTCCTTTAGTGACATGGTGTTGTTTTCAGAACAAAGAATAAGACCCTAAAGGAAAAAGACACAATATGAAGACAAGCCTTCCTATCTTGTTATGGCCACCCAATTGCCCATCAACCAGCTTAAGTAAGAAATCTGCGTTTGCAGCAAGAACAGTGTTCAACTCTCTGAAAAGCACCATAGGTACCTGAAATTATAGTGCACACAGCAAAGTTGCTCTATTAACCATAGCTAGTGAGGACTAATCACATATTTTCAACCCACATGTATCAGAAATTAAAAGCAAAAGACACTACAGGCTTTATTTATGATTGTTTTTTAGTCAGTATTCATGTGGCTGCTGGATAATATGTCATTGCTATTTTTAAATTTTTGAGGACCCTCCAAACACTTTTCCATGAGTACTGTACAAAAATTATATTCTTCCCAACAATAGACAAGGTCACAGTTTTGAGGGCTTACCAGAACCACCCCATTTATTCATTAACTGGGTGCTTTTGCAAAATGCCAATTCTGTTTCCAGTTCCTCTGTCAGCAGAGATAAGCTACATCTGAAATAATAACACCAAAAAGAAATTATCTAGTTCATTAGAAAAATATTTCACACAAGTATGTTTCTTTGGTATATTTTGAGTTCCTTTCCCACAGAACCTTCAGAAGTCTGCAGATAAGCAAATAGGTTTGAAAAGCTCTTCTTTTGTAAGAGGAAATGATTAGAAAATCAAAAACCAAATGCTGACAGGGGCATTTCTATCAGATCATACACCAACTTTTCTATTTAGAGGATTCATTACATAAGAAGAAAAGGCCAGGACATAAATGGCAACACGGCATACAGAGACTACATATGCAATACGTTTTCCCAAGAACATTGTCCCTAAACATCTCATAGACAGCACTATTTCCTTTCACGCAAAAAGGCCAAGCCAACCTGCTTTTCAAGTATTCTTAAATTCTAATTCTCCAAATACTTTAAGCATTCAATAAATGTAGTATAACTTTTCTGTTATCTATTGTCAATTCATTTTATAGACTAATGGTATAGAATCTTCTGAGGGGAACATACATTTTAAGTTTCCCTGAGTAAAATAAATGAACATCTCTTTTTCATTCGCAGTGCTCCACGTAAATGCCTAAGAAAGTTTTATTTTATGTAAACAAACATTGTATCACAAAACTTCAATCACATGATGTGCCAATAAACATCAGCTGAAGATTATGAATAGAAGTCTATGTTCTTGCAGGCTTATATGGCCCAAAAGTTACACATATTTACTATATCGGAATATATGTGGACAGCAGTGATAATAGTATCAAAGTAGGTGCACAGAAGCTAGAATTGTTCTGTGTGTGTGTGTGTGTGTGTGTGTGTGAAAAATTTATGAGTAAAAGTATTAAGGTATCTGTTCTTCCCAAATTCACATATTAGTAAGAAGATTCTCTGTTTACATTCAGATCTAGAGAGCATTCAAGACTTTCATGTAGAAAGTAGTTGTGAGGAAAAGAAAAATGCAATTTGTGGCTTAATATCAATTAAAGATCTTGGTTATCAGGGAACAGTTCAGTTAAGTGTAAGAAGATTAAAGTTGAAATTGCAAGGTATGCATGGTGATCATTGATGCTGTAACAGAAAACTCATGACTCAAGGTCAGCTCCAAATATGTAGTGGGATACTTTCAACAAACAAACCATAAACAGAAAGTGATGTTTACAGTTTTCCTCAGAGTAAAGATGTATTTACATTTGCATTACTTGAATATACTCTGGATAAGGGAAGGAGTACAGAACTGGGTGATAATATGTGTTTCCACAAGGTAAAAGGTAGAGAAGACAGAAAGCACCAACACAAGAATCTGCTTTCCTAGAGCTATTCATCTTTGAAAAAGTGTTACTTAAGATGTCTTTAAGCTTAATGGTTGCTAAGCCATAAATGACTTTTTTCCCAACTCATACTAGCTTATTCAAATAATATATTAAACACAGAGTTTGTAAACTACATTATAAAGTCCTTAAGTAATATTAGCCTTTTTTCTTGATTGACTTACATCCTGATTGCTGCTGCTACCACCACTCCCTTCACACAATCCATTCCCCATCCTTCCTCCCCTTCTCTTCTTTGAGGGTGCTCCCCTTGGGTCTACCTCCTCTCTGACACATTAAGTCTCCGAAAGAATACGCTCATTCTTTCCCACTGAGGACAGACAAGGCAGCCCTGTTGGGGAATGGATACTACAGTCAGGCTATAGCTTTTGAGAGAGTCTCTGTTCCAGTTGTTGGTTACCCACATGGAGACTGAGCTGCACCCCTGCTGCATATGTGCCTGGGCCTCTGTCTAGCTTCCGTATGTTCTTTGTTTGGTGAGCGCTCTGAGAACTCCAAGTGTCTAGGGTAGTTGACTCTCTTTGTCTTCTTGTAGGGTTCCTATCTCCTTCAGGAACTTCAATCCCAATCCCCAGCTCTTCTGTAAGATTCTGTGACCTCTGGCTGTGGGTATCTGCATATGTTTCAGTCAGGTTCTGGGTAGAGTCTACAGAGGACAGTTATACTAAGATGTATAGCTAGGTCTTCAGATAGAACTATTTTCAATTTTGAAAGAAACTTCCATATTGATTTCAAGAGTTATTGTACAAGTTTGAAATCCTACCCATAATAGAGGAGTGTTCCCCCTTTTTCATATTCCACCCAGCATGCACTGTAACTTATGTCTTTGATCTCAGCCATTCTGACTCCTGTGAGGTAGAATCTCAGGGTTGTTTTGAATTGCATTTCGATGATGCCTAATGATGTTGAGCATTTAAGTGCTTCTCAGCCATAAGAGATTCCTCTGTTAAAAATTCTATTTTTAGCTCTGTACCCCATTTTTTATTGGATTATTTCTTTTGTTAAATTCTAACTTCTTGAGTTCTTTGCATATTTTGGACATTATTCCTCTGTTAGATGTGGGATTAGTGGAGATCTTTTCCCAATATGTAGACTGCTGTTTTATGCTATTGACAGTGTATTTTGCCTTACAGAAGCTTTGCAGTTTCATGAGGTCCCATTTATCAATGTTTGATCTTAGAAACTGAGTCACTGATATTCTGTTCAGGGAATTATCTCCTGTATGAATGCTTTTAAAGGTATGTCCTACTTTCTCTTCTACAATATTTAGTGTATGTAGATTTATGGTAAGGTCCTTGATCTATTTTGGAATTGAGTTTTGTATTGTTTATGCTTATTTATGAAAATTCACTTTTATTTCTGGGTCTTCTATTACATTCCATTGATCAATGTGTCTGCTTTATCACTCTTGGTCTGTAGTAGAGCTTGTGGTCAGTAATAGTGATTTTTCCAGCCACCATTAAAGCCAATTTTGAAAAACTCAAGATATCTTCTGAAGACCATAGTTACTAACTGAATCAGGCAATGTACCTTCATATGTATACTTTACTTGCCATTCTCAAGAAACCCTAGTTTATACTTGTCCTGCAAGGGAACATTGATGACGGTACAGAGCCATTTTAGAAAGGTAATGCCAGTGGTAATGGTGCTTCTAACTCAGTCAATCAGAAAATAGATAATAAGGCAGTTGTGGTGATGAGAATCACGAACTCTCAAAAATGTTCATGTTCTAATTCCTGGAAACTATGCACACATTTTAATAGACATGACAGATTGAAGGATTTTGCAATGGAGAAATGATCCTGACTCAGCTTTGTCCATTCAATGCAATCACAAGACTTCATAATAAAGGGCAGGCCATGTGTTGTGGTATGGAGTGAACTTAGAAGCAGAAACAGTCAAAGACAAGAATCCACTATAAAGATTATATGGCATAGGATCCTAGTCCACCATGTACAAAGCACGACATCCTGCTGTCTGGTTAGCCTGCTATACTTGAACCTTGTCTTATATTCTTTCTCATATATTTCCAATTCCACTAAATCTGAAGACTTATAATTATAAAAATCTGAGGCAGATATACTAGGGGATAATGTAAAAATGGATTCGCATCTTGTTGAAAATGTTTAGTCATGACTCCATAAGTACTATCTCATTTTTGATTGAATAAATATGCAAATCTTGCTGCTTCAGAAGTTACAAATGGATGGGCACATCATTCATTATGTAGATGGTAGTCAGTGCCTGAATTTCCAATATATAAACCATTGCTATGATTTCTCATTTACCTTTTATAGCTCGTAGGGTATTAAGGCAGAAGGTGATGTGATTATTCACACTTTTCTCTCCTTCATTTACTATTTTATTTCTAGAACATGAAAATTTTTCAGGAATACAAGTACTCAATAAATACTTCAAAAACAAATAAGTAATTCATAGTGATAAATGGAGAGCATACAAGTATTACAGAATGTAATCTAAATGTCTTAGACATGACTCTCCATAAAAAAGAACACCAACCTTCATTGTGTTCTTTAATCCGTTGACATATGACATAAAAGTTCAATAAGTGCACTGCTTATTTTAAGCTCTGAATGATTTTTCATTATTTCTTCCTAATAAATTAATGTATGTCCATAGCTGATCAAAACCAGTTATGCAAACCTATTACTATTTTGATAATTACCAGTTATAAGTTAATAGTCATCATTCTTAATAGTTTTGATATAAAAGAATTTCTTAAGATATACTATACTTAAAGAAAGCAATATATTTGCCATTTCAAATTATTATATTCCTACAAATATATTTGAGCTGAATACAAAATAAATAAATAGATTAATAATGAATTAATTGCATGTTTACCTGATTTGTTTTTAAGATATTTTTTAGTTTAGAGTGAAACATTAGTTGTGCAACTTAAGGTTTTCTTGCTGTACTTGCATTATAAAATACAAATTTTTCATTGTATTTATTGATTAGAGGGATGTGTATATGTGTGTGCATGTGTGTGTGTGTGTGTGTGTGTGTGTGTGTGTGTAGTGTAGTGTAGTGTGGTATGTGCAATGTGAAGGATGTGTGGAGGTTTAATGATATCTTGCAGTACTCAGATTTTCACCTTCCATTTTGTCAGAAGCAGGATTAAACCCAAGTCATCAGGATTTTACTTTATTCTCTGGGTCATCTCTCTGGATAGCACTTTAGTATTTTATCTGCAAGTATTTAGTGAAGACATAATGTGAACAGTATTCAGTATTCAATAGTCTCACAGTATTCAAATAATGCATAATGAAGAGTAAAGGGCCCTAGAAAGAAGATCAGTGTCAAAATCCACAAATGCCTTGCCCTAATGGAAATCAAATAATCAGGAGGAGAAAAAGTGGGTGGGCTGCAACAATAAATTCAATACAAATTGGAATGCATATGCAGCTACCAAAGTTTAAGGAGATCTCAAGCTACAGTAGTAATTACACAGAAACTATAACTACAATTTCCATAACCACTAGCTAGAATTTTATAACAATTCTGAGAACCACACTCTAAAGGAAAAGATAAAGTGCACTACGATACATTCAAAGGCAAACAAATTGGAAGATGATGATAATTTTTAATATCAGGTGGCTTCAAACAGACATGAAAATAGTGAAAGCAGAGGTAACAATTTTGCAATATGTTAAAGAAAGGTAATATAATACAGTATGGAGATTTCTAAATTCATATTGCATAACTTTATATTTTAATTGCTAATTTTGATGGAAAATGACAAAGTAGTACCTTACTTCTCATTTGGTGCAAGGTTCATGTTCAGTACCCCTGTAATATAAGACCAGATTAAAAAGATGAAAGCACAATGCATGATTCACCCACAAATTCTTATGGCACAGTAGTCCTCATACATTAAGATGAAAAGTGGTGGAAAAACTATTTTTTGCCAGGTGATGAAGTAAGTGAATAGTTGTGTTTTTTTTTTTAATGACTGCTCCAAAAACAGCATGTTCTAGCAGGAGTAAATCAGGGTGTTGAAAGACTCAGGTAGAAAAAAAAATTAAGGTCACTTTTAACTATCTTAAATTGTTTTTTAAATGTGTTTTAAATTAAAATATTGTTACATCATTTCATTTCTCTTTTCTTCCTCCAATCCCTCCCACAATATTCCCTTGATAACATTCAAATGTTCAACACACACACACACACACACACACACACACACACACACACACACACACACACATCCACCTCTAAGTAACTAAATACAGCCTACTCAGTCAGCAAAATGTTACTTCTATGAATTTGCTTTCAGGACTGATCATTTTGGCTGTCTTTGGATGTTCTGGTATAAACTATGAGGCTCACCACATCAAAGTTTTCTAGAAACAGGTTTGAGTGACCTTCCTAAATTTTATGGCTTGCTTCAGAAAAAAAAAAGGATTCTAGTTTGTATAACTTGCATGATATATAAAGGATATAAAGGAAGGCAGAGCAGAGAAAGATCAGAGAGATCCTCTTTCCTCTGTGACCTTCATAGTCACCTCTCGCTGAAAGCATTCCGTCTGCTATGATAGGTGAGAACACTCATCTCCTAAGATGGAATATTATGCTCTGAGCCTTTTTAAAATACTAAAAAGAAAACAATTTATTTATGTTTTGAGAATTTCATACAGTATAGTTTGGTCAGATTTCTCCCATGCCCTAAATCCTCCCTGATCATGGATTTATAACAAAGTGACAGATTAGTAGAGAAAGAGGAACTGGTTGAATCCAAAGAAAGCATTTTCCAGACATAGTGGGATGATACACATATTGACTTGTAGAGACCTTGACAGTACAAGCTCAAAGCAAGACAAAAACCCAGCATGTAAATGAAATAGATATGATGTCCCACTCCTATCATGTAATTTGAAAATTACAGCTGTTGGGACAGGGAAAATCAGTATCCTTCAACCTATTTTTAAATCTCATTTTCCTCATCTATAAAATTTGTTCAACAAAATGTATCTTTAAAAACTCTTTTGATAACATTGCCCTTAAAACAATACCAGACAGATATCAATTGTGCTTTAAATGGTTTAGAACTAATAAAATAAATCACAAGAAAGGTATTATTAGAATGACCTCACAAGTACAAGAAAACATTTGTCAAGGATGGAAATAAATTGTCTTGTATTTCGGTTAATGCCTTATAAGATTATTAACATCTTTCTTAGAGCACATTTGCAGAGAAGGAATGAGACAGTGATTGGGGAATGATTAGCTAGAGGTTTAATGAAGTGAAAATAAAGAACTAAAATATACTTAGCAAGAATATCAAGGTAGACAGAATGCAAAGAATCAGTTCGGGGTATTTATTCTCGAAACTTTTTCTGAACTGACTATGAAGACTTTTGTGCAGGATGAGGTGAGACTTATGCATAAAAATGGTATTTCATTCCTTTGGGAGAGCCCCTCATAGGCAGTAGCTACTGGAACTACTAATGGAGGGGCAATCAACTGAGTATTGAATGCCTGCACAATGCTTTCTTTTGTTGGATTTGGTTTGTTTTTAAGTAGGCTTTTTATACAGAGATGATAATTTGCTCATGTCATTCTATAATTGCTAGTAAAAAAAAATCACAACATATTATTTCTCTGTATTTTTTATACTCCAGCCATATTGACAATTCTTAACAATTCTGTATTCTTTCTCTCCAATATGCTCAGCCTTGTCTTCCCAATTTCTGTGACTAACCCAGCTGAAGAATAATATATCAGAATCAAAAATCATAAAAATCCACCCAATGGGTGGTAGAATCACATTTTATTGTTATCATTCTGCTTACCTGATCAATTCTACTAGGCTGGGGAATCTGGAGTTAAGCACAATTTATTGTTATTGATCTGATTTTGTAGACAAGTAAGAGCTACGAAATATGGCCCGTACCCAAGATATGTGTTTGAAATAGGAAATGTCTAACCACATTTATTGCTTATCGGTTTGCTTATTAGCTTTGTGCCCAGCTATAGGCTGAACTGTGCTGGGTTATTTTTTAATTTTGCAATGGAATAGAAAGACCTGGAAATAAATCACAACAGCTTGGGGATTTTCCATCACTTAATGAAAGATTCACGGTTGAAAGTTTTACACTGCCGCCCTGACAATCTGTCTCCTTTCTCAACTCCTTAACTGTTTTTCTCCTTGATATTTTTCTTGTTAAGTAGCGGGAGACATTTTCTTATAAAGGAAATCAGGGGAAGTATTTATGTCCTCAGTAGCTTTTCGCTGCTTAAGGGACTTCATATCTGCTCTGAATGGCCTGTTCTTTGGCTCTCTATGGGTAGAACAAGAGACAGATCAGCAGATCAAGAGATGCTATCTTGGAGTGATGAGAGCTAAGAATATAGGTATTTGTCAGAGTGCATAGGGTTGTTATTGGTTTTTCCAAAAGACAAAGCTGCAACATTGAGAAGGCAAAAAATTAATCAGATGTGGTTGATTTTTTACTGGAGATTAAGAATAATTTGGACTTGGCTTGAAATAAACAGAACAAACAACATAAATAAGTGGTCCAAATATGGCAGTAATGAAAATTATCAAAAGCAACTCCAGCAGAAGGAGAATGGCTGTCAATTAAAACAGTAAGCAATAGGCTAAGGAGATCAGATATTTGACACTAATAGTCTGTGTTAATACATCCTCCAAGGTTTTGTTGTAATTTTGATTTCTACTGGAAGCAGCTATCCTCAAGTAAATTTAAGTGCTAAAAGTAAGATGTAAGGAGAATGAATGGTGAAATAGAGTCAACTTATTCTTGGAGGTTTGTTTTGTTTTGTGTTGTGTTGTGTTGTTCTTTTTTGCATAAAGTAAATTATTTTAAGATTATCTCTGTAATTTGTACATTAAAGTATCTTGAAGCATGTATCAAACAAATCTGGTGGCCAGTATCAATGAAACCTAAAGAGGAATTAACCCTAAACCTCATTGTAACTGCCTTCAAGTTAACAAAGTAGGAAAGTATTTTCCCAGGCTAGATTTATTTGAAGAGCAATATATTCTAGAGGGGAAAAAACCTTTTGTATGAGACTTAAAACAAGAGTATGATTCTGATATATCATTCTTCAGCTGGGATAGTCACACAAATTGGGAAGGCAAGGCTGAGCACGTTGGAGAGAAAGAATACAGGGTTGTGAAGAATCTTCAAGGTGACTAGAGAGTAACAAATACAGAGAAAATTCATTCCCAGGGAGGATGCTTGCTTAACAGCCATGAAGGTGAAGCAGAGGGAGTTGAGAAAAATTCCTTGAGTCAATTTTACAATACATTTTGCTTTGTTTATATTTGAAGTTAGCTAGTTACCTCTGTGTAGTGAAAGTGGATGCAGTAAGGGTGGGAGTGGCACAAAAGAGAATTATTTAATTGAGAAGCATCTTTGCTCTTTTCCACAAGAAAGAAGGTCCCTCATATATGTTGATAGAGAAGAAGTCACTGAAATGATATGTGCATTTTAATTGGAGGATAGCAAAGAGAAGTTATGTGAATTTGGCTTAGGATCTAAGCGGGAAAGCAATAAGAGACAGGTCGTCCTCAGAAAAAGTTGATCCACAGTAAAGAAATTGTAGTATGCTGTATCAAGATATGGCTGTTTAGTTGTGAAGGAAACATGAGATCTAATATAGTCAGTTACCCTTTCAACTCGTTTAATCCCTGAGAAACAGGTTTCTGTGTTGTTTTGGGATTGAAGGGAGATAAACTTTGGGTAATGATTCCAGTCTTATTACAGAACAATGAAAAACAAATGAATGGAGTGAGAAACAGCAAGAATATAAGAATATAAAGGAAGACACTGACAACTGTCACAAAATTCATGAACTTAATGATAATTGTGAAGTTATGCATGAATACTAATATTAATGGGGGAGGGATAAAAGGGGAGAAAGAAACAAAAGAAAGAAAACTTGCTCTGGGTAGAATGATACATAGGGATAGAGAATGTATGCAGTATTATAGAAAAGAAGCTCATGGACCAACCTGTGGATTACATCCTAACTTTGAGTGGAGTAGTTGGTTCATACATATTGTTATTAAATCAAAACAAAACCTAAAAGTGGTATATGTACAATATATCTTACTATAACTTTATAACTAATATCCCCACAAAAGGAATATGGATGTGATAATAGTTTCTTGTACCAGAGTTAAAAATAATAAATTTTTAAGACAAGACTAGGTACTTGAGAGACCCTGATAAGAAAGGATTGGATAGATTCATAGAGATGTTTGAAAAACATAGGCGGCTGCATTGTTTGTTAGATTAGATAAGGAAGTTATTTTAGATTATCTCTTCTGTAATTTCCTCTGAAAAGAAAATTTGTGTTGAGATGGGGTATTAGTCAAGAGGAGTGTGAGTAGGGATATCACATACTCCCAAGTCTTGGTATTTAAACAGATAAAATAATGGAATTAGGTTCAAAAGAGAGTTTGTCTCATTGGTAATGATAAATGAATCAGTTAAAAGAAGTAAAGACTTGGAACACATGAAGCAGAAAAGAGTTAAAATATGAGGTAAGCAATTTCCTTAGGGGAGGAGTCTCAGAGTTCCCCAAAGAAGGGAGGACCCTCTATTACATACATGATAAACTGATCTAAAAGATTCTCAGGTAAAGAAGGCAAGGAGAAATGTCAAGGGAAAGAGATATAGTGGAGTACAACTGAGTAGAAGGCCTCAGCTTTAGTCACAGTAGGTGGGGAAGAACTCATAAGAATACTGATCATCTTTCTTGAACAGGATTCATAGGTCCTCTGTTGGTTTGCTGGTATATGGGGACAGGTAGAGACTTTTTTAGCTGCCCTGTTAACACATCACAGTGGTTTAACTGTAGAGATGTGGATCCAGATTACAGTGCCTGGAACCTAATACCAAAGGAAATTAGTAGAACAGTCTAAGGACATTCTCACAGTGTATCAAATTGAGACTCACATCATCTAATGCATCTCTTGAAGTCTTAGTTAAGAGTTAGTTGTCAGGCTGAAAGGTAAACCTAGTTTCTTGAGTCTTGAGCTTTATTAAGAGTGATTCAGAATTTATGTAATCAATAGTTGTAGAACCTAAGAGAGGATTTGTAAATAAAAATGGTCTTTTCTTTAGTATACCAAAGGATTTAGCTGAATGTGAATCCTAATTTGTAAGAAGATTAATGTAATTGGTAACCGAGTTTCATGCTAAAGTGGGTAAAGGTACATTTTAGGGTCTCCTTAACTCACTGTACCTTATATGATTCCATAGGATTATAGAGAGTATGTTATCTGTAGACTCTTCAAGATTAGTTATGTAAATTTGGGTATGAAAGTGGTCCTATTGTCAGTACAGATAGAACAACGAAGGCTACATTCTGGAATTATTTCCATAAGTAAATCTTTCATAAAGTTTGAAGCCCTAGTGGCTGTGGTAGAGAATGCCTTATGCATATAATGGGGGTATCTATAAAAGACAAAAGGATCTAAAACTTCAGTATGAGGGTATTTTCATATAATCAGTTTTCCACTTATCTCCTAGATATGATCCTTTGCTAAATGGGTCACAGAGGACCAGAGTGAAATATTCATCATGTGGATGGTGAATGGCTTGGGACATTAATTAAAGTGTCTCTTCTGTGAAAAAAAAGGAGATGGGGGAGGAGACTGAGACCTGTTATTCAGCTGGAGAAGCTTATCTCTTCTGAGGTAGTATGAGTTGTGTAGAATCTTGCTAGTTTTCCATTGGACAACTTATGAGATCTTTACAGCTGCTCACAAATCATGCCTCAATGCTGTCCCTGTAAAACCCATCTTTTCACTTTAAGAAAGTACTTTTGGTAAGTTCACAGAGACTTAAAGAATGAGGGAAAAACTACATACAAGTATGCTCTAATGGCTGACAAGAAGAGCAGATACATCTGAGTTACTTTGTCTTGCCCATCAATATGGTTACACTGTTGAGAAAGACAAGGGAAGCATATGTGGTAACCCCTCTCTCTTTAGATAAAGTTATGGTTTGAGTGAGAACTATAAGATTGGCCAGTTGAGTGTTTTCTAAGGCCTGGGCCTCAGGGATCACTAGAAGAAAGACCATTGAATATCCCATGAGTCAACTATCCCTCTTCCACAAAGGTACTCCCATCTATGAAGCCAATAGACCCTGTGCCCAATATAGTTCTGTCAGTGATGACATTTGAACTTAATAAATTTCTCTATTGTTTTAGTATATTGATGCTCTGAAGTGGACAGATCTGGAGTTAAGATCAAGGTAGCAGAAGTGAAAACAAATGAAGGTCTAGAGTAATTTTGGAATTTTCTAGCAGTAAGCTGCTGTCGATTAGGCAGCAGGCCAATTTAAGTTACAAGATACATACTACTTTTTTTTTGATGTATGTGCCATTTCTTGATTACTTGATGCTTGAAGTTTGAAGGCTTCTTCTTTTGGAATTTGCCTTGTAGTAGTAGACTGAAGGCAGATGTCCACTCTACAGCTATTGAGTCTAATGCTTTAGCTACATATCTCATAATACCTTTGGATGGCCCCACTATGAAAGTTAGTGTTCCAGAGTGATCCCTGTTCTCTGAGTTACACAAGAATGAAAGGACACAAATGTCTGTGTGAGGCTAAGTCCAGGTGTCTGGGTAAGAGATGTTTTTGTTGACTATATGGCTTTTTTGTGGAGTCTCCGATCACAGAGACTCTGTTCCTTAAGAAACACACACACACACACACACACACACACACACACACACAGGATTAGCTACTAACCTATAAATCTAAACTTAACAAGAAAAACCAGACTTGGTCTTGGGTATTCATCAAAGCAAAATGTTTACATAATTCAATTTCCTTTTCAATATATTTCTTTTACAAGATTGGCCTCTAGTCCCAACTGTTCAAACTTTGGTTGGGCTCACTGGCTTTGCAGGAAGAAGACTTCTATTCCCAATCTATAGGAAAGTTTTACATATATATAGCACGTTGTCCATATTGTTCCTGAGTAGTATATAGAAAGCAAGTCATCTATACCCTGGAATAGCCAACTCATACAAGAAGTTAATCATGTAAATCTTGGTAGAGGAAAGCTTACAGCCTATCCCTGAATCCTAGAGAAAGACTGTCCAGGTCAAGAGATGGGAATTATAGTTCAACCTACTGCAAGGTTAAAAAAGGTCTAGGAGCTGAAAATTAAAGTATAGTAGTATGTAAAAGAATGTGTTTTTTAGATCTAAGATGGGAAAGCAGTTGAGCTCTGTAGATGTTTAGTCCACAGGTACTGGAAAGACTGAGAGCATTGGACAGAGCAAGAGAACAGGTTTACTGATGCACCTCAAGTCACATTACCATTTCTTTTTATTTTTTTCTAGATTACAATATACTTATAATGTGCACATGTATAATCATTTAGAATATATACATATACTCATGCACATGAATATGCACATGTACTTACACATATAATAATTGGTAATGTTAACTGTATAGATGTTTTCAGGCCTACATTTTCTATTTTATTGGCAAAATGACAGTGCACTAAGAGAAGTTAAAAAGGATGAAAAGGCCATGTCTGATAAATTAGTAATCAATGGCACCAGAATTCTGTGGCGTTCTAACCTAAGGAACACTGTTTGGAAAGTAAAAGAAGCCCTTTAAGGCAATAATAAGAATTAGTAGGTATTCCTGTTCATAGGATTATATCTGCCCTAATTCATGTAGTCTACTTCTGGGTACGTAAGCAGACTGAGGAATGCATTTTATTTCTGTACTGTCATTTCATTAAAAATCTACTTTATATTTCCTTTGATTTCCTATTTCATTTTTGTCTTGAAAGGTACTCTACCACTGGTACCCTAACAAGACAACATCAACCAAAGACAGAGGTGGTTTTCCAGTTCTCTGATAACAGTACTTAGAATAAAGCCTGATGAATATTAAGAACCTAAAATATCTACTAAATGAATATCAAGTACATAAAATATCAATATCCACTGATATTGCTATTTATGAAGAACTTGAATAAGAAAGTGAGATTAGACTTCACTCCTTAGATCTGTTTTCAATTTATTGGGCCATGAACTTCTTGGGAGGCCAAATGGAGGTTCATAGAGGTTAGCTAAAACTACTAAAAAACACAGATTTCACAATTCCTGACAACAGAAAAATTACAGTTATGAAGTAGTAACAAAATAATGTTATTGTTGAGGGTTAACATGTCACAACATTAGGAAGGTTGAGAACAGCCGCCCTGGAAGGTGTTCCAGGAAAGTAAAAGAAATACATAAGGAGTTACAGTTGCCTGTCAATAAAAAGAATACCATGTCATTTGATAAAATCTCAATGATGTGGGGAAGCAGAAAAAAAATCCTATGGTATTTTTTTCAGATACATGGGTGCAAATCACAAATTCTGCCATATATATACATATATATATATACACACACACATACATGTATATATGTATATATGTATATATGTATATATGTATATATGTATATATATGTGTATATGTGTATATGTGTACATGTGTACATGTGTACATGTGTACATGTGTGCATGTGTATATGTGTATATGTGTATATGTGTATGTGTATATGTATATATATGTATATATGTATATATGAATATATGTATATATGTATATGTGTATATGTGTATATGTGTATATGTGTATATGTGTATATGTGTATATGTGTATATGTGTATATATGTATATAAACATATATATATTCTTTGTTTACATTCCAAAAGCTTTCCCCTTTCCCAGTTTCCCCCTTCTCATATGTCCCATAAGTCCTCTTCTCTCCATCCATTCTTTTCCCCTCCCTTTTCTCTGTCCTGGTACTCCCCTACAATGCTGGATCAAGCCTTTCCAGGATTAGGGCCCTCTTCTCCCTTCTTCATGGGAATCATTTGATATGCTAATTGTATCTTCAGTATTCAGAGCTTCAGGGCTAATTAATGTACACTTATCAATGATTGCATTCCATGTGTATTCTTTTGGGATTGCATTACCTCGCTTAGGATGATATTTTCCAGCTCCATCCATTTGTCTAAGAATTTCATGAATTCATTGTTTTCTAATTGCTGAGTAGTATTCCATTGTATAAATATACCACATTTTCTATATCCATTCCTCCTTTGAGGGACATCTGGGTTCTTTCCAGCTTCTGGCTATTATAAATAATGCTGCTATGAACATAGTGGAGCATGTGTCCTTATTGCATGCTGGGGAATCCTCTGGGTATATGCCCAGGAGTGGTATAGCAGGGTCTTCTGGAAGTATCATGTCCAGTTTTCTTCGGAACCACCAGACTAATTTCCATAGTGGTTGTACAATCTTACAATCCCACCAGCAGTGAAGGAGTGTTCCTCTTTCTCCACATCCTTGCCAACACCTGCTGTCTCCGGAGTTTTTGACCTTAGCCGTTGTGACTGGTGTGAGGTGAAAACTCAGGGTTGTTTTGATTTGCATCTCCCTAATGGCTAATGATGTTGAACATTTCTTAAGGTGCTTCTCGGTCATCCAAATTTCTTCAGGTGAAAATTCTTTGTTTAGGTCTGTACCCCATTTTTTAATAGGATTATTTGGTTCCCTGGGGTCTAACTTCTTGAGTTCTTTGTATATATTGGATATTAGCCCTCTCTCTGATGTAGGGTTGGTGAAGATCTTTTCCCAGTTTGTTGGTTGCCATTTTGTTCTTTTGACAGCGTCCTTTGCCTTACAGAAACTTTGTAATTTTATGAGATCCCATTGATCTTAGAGCATAAACTATTGGTGTTCTGTTCAGGAACTTTTCCCCTGGGCCCATGTCCTCAAGGGTTTCCCCCAGCTTCTTTTCTATTAGTTTCAGTGTGTCTGGTTTTATGTGGAGGTCCTTGATCCATTTGGAGTTGAGCTTAGTACAAGGAGATAAGAATGGATCAATTCGCATTCTCCGCATGCTGACCTCCAGGTGAACCAGCACCATTTGTTGAAAAGGCTATCTTTTTTCCACTGGATGTTTTCAGCTCCAAATTCTGCCTTTTTAAAGTTACTTATATTGAACTTTGGTATATTTGAACTTTGTTTTCTAACCTTTAAAATGGGCATACATTGAAGCTTTAACAAACACTAATTCTAACAAATAAAGCAAGAAAATTCTAATAGTGCTACTGCCTTAGTCCTTGTTGTAACCCTGGTATCAAAAACAATGCCTGATTAATAACAAATATTTTATGGATTGTTTGAATCAAAGTGATACAATGAAGGGTTACCATTCTATTGCCTGCCAAACACGCATTCTGAGCAACTCTTGGGACATGGATTCTATGGTTTAAACCTTATTTTGAAGCTCTAATATTTTGTAAATTTCTAACTCAGAGTTGTTTAATTGCTTGTTTATTACTGAATATGGTTATGAAGGGTCCAGAAAAATATCTGGCATATTGCTATAGCAAGGAATTGACACTAAAGAACTTTACAGTTCTCCCTTCCCCAATAGTTTCTGCATGGATAATTCAATACACAGATTCCTTGCCCAAATGTGGTTTTGTAGGCTTTGGGCCTGCTGAGTTTCTCCTTTCTGATCTTCATTATCCTTTTCCTCAAAGGCCAAGTAAGAAGCAGGACACAGTGAAACAGGCAGTTTAGGAGAAAACACCTTTAAAGGTCTCTGGGAATTTAAATTGATTGAAATTGCCTGAGGGAATGTGTTTTCTGAATGTTTTTTGATAAGCTATTCAAAGAAAAGAGAGTCCTTCAAATGACTCTATTACAAAGTTTCCCAAAACAAGCACTATCTGTACTCTTTCCTCTCCAAAGTAGGGCTTAGCAATGAAGAAAAATAAGAACTACAAAAAAAAAAAAAAAATGAGAAAGAGTTGGGGATTTTGCTCGGTGGTTAAAGTGTTGAGCACAAGCTCCTAGGTTCTGCACTCAGATCTGAGGTGAAAAGAAAAATAGAATGAGAAAAATGCTAAATAGACTATTTAAAGGACATGGAAATCTCTTGTGGATAACAGAAAGGCATCACACTTGAATCAGATATTTGTTTTTATTGTTTTGACAAATAGTTGGAGAATATGAACAAAAACAAGAATTCTTATGGTTCAGTTTCGTTGCATTTAACAACATTCTAAATGTAAAGCAAACAAGGGAACAAACCCAGAGACATTTTCATCTTCATTTGATGCTTCTATTCGGTGGGAAGCAAAAGAGCTAGGCGCACAGACAGCACAGCCTTACGGTTTGCTTGCTGTAAACGCAATGCAGCTTAAGAATCTCATTACCAATTTAGTAGTTACAAGAATGGAATTTGTTTGGCCTTTCATATACCCAAACAATTTTTTTCTCCCATTTTGTCAGCCTCTCCTTTCCTAAAGGAGCCATGGTAAACTAGGCAGTCTGCCCTTGAACTTCGTTTGTATGAATTAATGGCTTTTAATTCACAAACTTTAAAACCTCTTCTGCATTAGGCATCTTTCATAGGCTCAGAGATAACAATGAGTGGAAATAGGAAAGCTATCCTGTCCTAAAACAGAAACGGAAGTAGCAAGAGCAGCCTTAAGAAGACACAGTCGTATGGGAAAATGACATCGAAAGTATGATGGCAGAATTATAGACTCTCTAAAGTCATGACACTCCCCCACACACATTTTCTGGTGTATTTTTGCCTCTACAGCAGCAGATTTGAACCCTTAAATTTGATGGTATATGAGCAAAATATAATTTTCAAGATGAAGCAAAATTTGTTTTCTATTTGAAAGTTCATAGGACACAGGAATGATTAGAACTTTCTTTTGAGAATATCAAGGTAATGATCATTACTGAAAGGTAATACACATTGATATTCTGTAACTAGCTGAGCTACAGGTGATTAATCATTAAGGTAACCACTTATTCTTTACTATTTTTAGAAATCTCAACTATTTCATTATAAATTCAAACTAATAAAAGCATTTATTAAGAGGCAGCTGGTTGTAAATTGGGACTGAACTAAATAAAATACAGCTAAGATAATAGCTAAATCAGCTATCAATTTTTCATTTTAAAGCATACTGAATTTTAATGTATGCAGTGCACAAGATAAGTGTACTTATTGTATATAAATAACTTATTTCTGTTCAAAATTTCAACCATTAAGTTTTTAAGAGAAATTTACTGAAGTGGGTAAGTGAAGTATATTGAAATCAAAGCAGTTACCTTAAGCTTCAAAAGCATCCCAAAAAAAGAACAACAATATCAACCAACCAGAGCTCCCCCAGGGCTCTCAAGGACTAAACTACTAACCAAAGAGTAAACACGGAGGGACCCATGGCTACTGCAGCATATGTAGCAGAGGATGGACTTGTCTGGCATCAATGGGAGGAGAATCCCTTGGTCCTGTGAAGGCTCAATACCTCAGTGTAGGAGGAAGGCCAGGGGTGTGAGGTGGGAGTGGGTGGGTGAGGGAGCACCCTCATAGAAGCGGGAGGTGGGGGGGGGATAGGATAGGGCATTTCAGGAGGGGAAACCAGGAATGGGGATAACATTTAAAATGTAAATAAATAAAATATCCATTTTTTTAAAAAAAGGAAACAATGTTATTTCTAACAATGAGAGACAAAAGTAGACAAAGAATTCCAGAGGTACCTGGAATAGGTTAAACGTTAGAACATATAATTCAAAATTCTGTAAGTATCAATAAACTTGAGGTTAATAAAATGTGGAGGTTTTATTCAATCCAAGATATGAAGCCATGCTAAAATGACAAATGAGGACTCACTATTTCTATGTATTATTCGTTATGCAAAGGGCAAAGAGCAATGCATCACTTTATTTAATGTTTCTTTTCCCCTTTCTTTCACCTGTGGTCTCATTTTAATAGAAGAAAAATATATCTGGGGGCCATCTAGTGGTTAGTACAGTGAATTCTTTGCTTTGGCTGACACAAATTGTTTTCTTTTCTTTTTTTTAAATTATATATTTTTATTTTCTATATTCTTTGTTTACATTCCAAATGATTTCCCCTTTCCCAGTTCTCCCCTCCCCATATGTCCCATAAACCTTCTTCTCTCCAATCATTCTCCAATCACATTTCTCCTTTTTCTCTGTCCTGATACTCCCTCCAATGTTAGATCAAGCCTTTCCAGGATCAGGACTCTCTCCTTACTTCTTCATGGGAGTCATTTGTTATGCTAATTGTGCCTTAGGTATTCAGAGCTTCTGGGCTAATTAATATCCACTTATCAGAAATTGCATTCCATATGTATTCTTTTGTGATTTGGTTGCCTCACTTAGGATGATATTGTCCAGATCCAACCATTTGCCTAAAAATTTCTTGAATTCATTGTTTTTAATTGCTGAATAGTATTCCATTGTGTAAATATACCACGCTTTCTGTATCCATTCCTCCACTGAGGGTTATTTGGGTTCTTTCCAGGTTCTGGTTATTATAAATAAGGCTGCTATGAACATAATGGAGCATGTGTCTTTATTGCATGCCTGGGAATCCTCTGGGTATATGCCCAGGAGAGGTATAGCAGGGTCCTCCGGAAGTGTCATGTCCAGTTTTCTGAGCAACCAACAGACTGATTTCCAAAGTGGTTGAACCATCTTACAACCCCACCAGCAGTGGAGGAGTGTTCCTCTTTCTTCACATCCTCGCCAACACCTGCTGTCTCCTGAGTTTTTAACCTTAGCCATTCTGACTGGTGTGAGGTGAAATCTCAGGGTAGTTTTGATTTGCATTTCCCTAATGACTAATGATGTTGAACATTTCTTAAGGTGCCTCTTGGCCATCCGAATTTCTTCTGGTGAAATTTCTTTGTTTACTTCTGTACCCTGTTATTTACTAGGATTATTTTGTTCCCCGGAGTCTAACTTCTTGAGTTTGTTGTATATATGGGATATTACCCTCTATCAGATATAGGGTTGGTGAAAATCTTTTCCCAATTTGTTGGTTGCCGATTTGTCCTTTTGACAGTGTCCTTTGCCCTACAGAAACATTGTAATTTTATGAGGTCCCATTTGTCAATTCTTGATCTTGGAGCATAAGCTATTGGTGTTCTGTTCAGGAACTTTCCCCCTGTGCCCATGTCCTCAATGGTTTTCCCCAGTTTCTTTTCTATTAGTTTCAGTGTGTCTGGTTTTATGTGGGGGGTCCTAGATCCATTTGGATTTGAGCTTAGTACAAGGCGACAAGGATGGATCAATTCGCATTCTCCACATGCTGACCTCCAGTTGAACCAGCACCATTTGTTGAAAAGGCTATCTTTTTCCCACTGGATGTTTTCTGCTACTTTGTCGAAGATCAAGTGACCATAGGTGTGTGGATCCATTTCTGGGTCTTCAATTCTAATCTATTGGTCCACATGCCTGTCACTGTGCCAATACCATGCAGTTTTTAACACTATTATTGCTCTGTAGTATAACTTGAGGTCAGGGATAGTGATTCTCACAGAATTTCTTTTGTTGTTGAGAATAGTTTTAGCTATCCTGGGTTTTTTGTTATTCCAGATGAATTTGAGAATTGCTTTTTCTAACTCTGTGAAGAACTGAGTTGGGATTTTGATGGGGATTGCATTGAATCTGTAGATTGCTTTTGGCAAGATGGCCATTTTAACTATATTAACCCTGCAAATCCACAAGCATGGAAGATTTTTCCATTTTCGGAGGTCTTCTTCCATTTCCTTCTTCAGAGACCTGAAGTTCTCGTCATATAAGTCTTTCACTTGTTTGGATAGAGTCACCCCAAGATACTTTATGCTGTTTGTGGCTATTGTGAAGGGTGGCATTTCCCTAATTTCTTTCTCAGCCTGCTTATCCTTTGAGTATATAAAGGCTACTGATTCGCTTGAGTTGATTTTGTAACCAGCCACTTTGCTGAAGTTGTTTATCAGCTGTAAGAGTTCTCTAGTGGAGTTTTTTGGGTCACTTAGGTAGACTATCATATCATCTGCAAATAATGATAGTTTGACTTCTTCCTTTCCAATTTGTATCCCTTTGACCTTATGTTTTCTAATTACCCGAGCTAGTACCTCAAGTACAATATTGACAAGGTAAGGAGTAAGGGGGCAGCCCTGTCTAGTCCCTGATTTTAGTGGGATTGCTTCAAGTTTCTCTCCATTTAGTTTGATGCTGTCTTTTTTTTTATTGCTTTTACTATGTTTAGGTATGGGCCTTGAATTCCTATTCTTTCCAAGACATGAATGGATGTTTAATTTTCTCAAATGCTTTTCAACATCCAATGAAATGACCATGTGGTTTTTTTTCTTTGAGTTTGTTTATGTAGCGGATTGCATTGATGGATTTCCGTATATTGAACCAACCCTGCAACCCTGCCTACTTGATCATGTTGGATGATCGTTTTTATGTGTTCATGAATTCGGTTGGCAAGAATTTTATTGAGTAGTTTTGCATCGATGTTCATAAGGGAAATTGGTCTGAAGTTCTCTTTCTTTGTTGGATCTTCATGTGGTTTTGGTATCAGTGTAATTGTGGCTTCATAGAAGGAATTGGGTAGTGTTCCTTCTGTTTCTATTTTGTGGAATAGTTTGAAGAGTATTGGTGTTAGGTCTTCTTTGAAGGTCTGATAGAATTCTGCACTGAAGCCATCTGGTCCTGTGCTTTTTTTTGGTTGGAAGGCTTTCTATGACCCCTTCTATTTCTTTAGGGTTTATGGGACTGTTTAGATGATCTATTTGGTCCTGATTTAATTTTGGTATTTGGTATCGGTCTAGGAAATTGTCCATTTCCTCCACATTCTCCAGTTGTGTTGACTATAGGCTTTTGTAGTAGGATCTGATGATTTTTTTTTTGAATTTCCTCAGTTTCTGTTGTTATATCTCCCTTTTCATTTCTTTTTTCCTCTTTTATTTCTTTTTTTCAAAGAAGAAGGTATTATTTATTTATTTTTATTTTTTATTCTTTTCTTCTTTTATTCGATATATTTTTTATTTACATTTCAAATGATTTCCCCTTTTCTAGACCCCCACTCCCCAAAAGTCCCATCAGCCCCCTTCCCTCCCCCTGTTTTCCCAACAACCCTTCCCACTTCCCTGTTCTGGTTTTGCCCTATACTGCTTTACTGAGTCTTTCCAGAACAAGGGGCCACTCCTCCGTTCTTCTTGTACCTCATTTGATGTATGGATTATGTTTTTGGTATTCCAGTTCTCTAGGTTAATATCCACTTATTAGTGAGTGCATACCATGATTCATCTTTTGAGTCTGGGTTACCTCACTTAGTATGATATTCTCCAGCTCCATCCATTTGCCTATGAATTTCATGAATTCATTTTTTCTAATGGACATTGGTACAGGGCATAAGTTCCTGAACAGAACAGCAATAGCTTATGTTCTAAGATCAAGAATTGACAAATGGGACCTCATGAAATTACAAAGTTTCTGTAAGGCAAAGGACACCATCAAAAGGGCAAATCGGCAACCAACAAATTGGGAATAGATCTTCACCAACCCTACATTGGATAGAGGGCTAATATCCAAGATATATAAAGAACTCAAGAAGTTAGACTCCCTTTTCATTTCTAATTTTGTTAATTTGGATACTTTCTCTCTGCCCTTTGGTCAGTCTGGCTAAGGGTCTATCTTGTTGATTTTCTCAAAAAAAAAAACCAAAAAACAAACAAACAAAAAAAAACCAGCTCCTGGATTCATTGCTTCTTTGTATGGTTCTCTTTGTTTCCATTTGACTGATTTCAGCCCTGAGTTTGATGATTTCCTGTCTTCTACTCCTCCTGGGTGAATTGGCTTCTTCTTCTTCTTTTTTTTTTTTTTTATATTTTTATTTTCTTTTTTTTTCTTTTTTTTTTTAAATTTATTGATATATTTATTTACATTTCAAATGATTTCCCCTTTTGTTCCAGGGCAGGTGTGTTGTTAAGCTGCTAGTGTATACACTCTCCATTTTCTTTTTGGAGGCACTCAGGGCTATGAGTTTTCCTCTTAGCACTGCTTTCATTGTGTCGAAAGATTTGGGTATGTTGTGCCATCATTTTCATTAAATTCTAAAATGTCTATGATTTCTTTCTTTATTTCTTCTTTGGCCAAGGTGTCATTGAGTAGATTATTGTTCAGCCTCCATGTGTATGTGGGCTTTCTGTTGTTTTTGTTGCCATTGAGGACCACTCTTACTCCATAGTGATCTGATAGGAGGCATGGGATTAGTTCGATCTTTTTATATTTGTTGAGGTCTGTCTTGTAACCAATTATATGGTTGATTTTGGAAAAGGTACCATGAGGTGCTGAGAAAAAAGTATATTTTTTTGTTTTAGGGTGAAATGTTCTATAAATATCAGTCAAGTCCAATTGGTCCAACGCTTCAATTAGTTTTATTGTATCCCTGTTTAGTTTCTGTTTTCCTGATCGGTCTATTGAGGAGAGTGGAGTGTTGAAGTCACCCACAATTATTGTGTTAGGTGCAATGTGTGCTATGAGCTTTAGTAAAGTTTCTTTTATGAATGAGGGTGCCTTTGCATTTGGAGCATAGATGTTCAGAATTGAGAGTTCTTCTTGATGGATTTTTCCTTTGACCAGTAAGAAGTGTCCTTCCATGTCTCTTTTGATGACTTTAGGTTAAAAGTCAATTTTATCTGATATTAGTATGGCTACTCCAGATCATTTCCCAAGACCATTGGCTTGTAAAATTGTCTTCCAGCCTTTTACTCTAAGGTAGTTTTTGTCTTTGACATTGAGGTGTATTTCCTGTATGCAGCAGAATGTAGGGTTCTGTTTCCTTATCCAGTCTGTTAGTCTATGTCTTTTTATTGGGGAGTTGAGTCCATTGACGTTAAGAGATATTAAGGAAGAGTGATTATTACTTCCTGTCATTTTTTATGTTATTTTTATATTTGAGTGGTTATCTTCTTTTGTGTTTGATGAAAGAAGGTAACTATCTTCCTTTTTCCAGGGTGTCATTTCCCTCCTTGTATTGGAGTTTTCCTCCTATTATCCTATTATTATTGTAGACCTGGGTTTGTGGAAAGATATTGGGTCAATTTGGTTTTGTCATGGAATATCTTGCTTTCTCCATCTATGGTGATTGAGAGTTTTGCTGGGTATAGTAGTCTTGGCTGACATTTGTGTTCTCTTAGAGTCTGCATGAGATCTGCCCAGGATCTTCTAGCTTTCATGGTCTCTGGTGAGAAGTCTGGTGTAATTCTGATAGGTCTTCCTTTATATGTTACTTGGGCTTTTTCTCTTGCTGCCTTTAATATTCTCTTTTGTTTAGTGTATTTGGGGTTTTGATTATTATGTGACGGGAGGTATTTCTGCACAGGTCCAGTCTGTTTGGAGTTCTGTAGGCTTCTTGTATATTCATGGGCATCTCTCTCTTTAAGTTGGGAAAGTTTTCTTCCATAATTTATTGAAGATATTTGCTGGCCCTTTCTGTTGTAAATCTTCGCTCTCATCTATACCTATAATCCTTAGGTTTGGTCTTCTCATTGTGTCCTGGATTTCCTGGATGTTCTGGGATACAAGCTTTTTTCATTTTGCATTTTCTTTGACTGTTGAGTCAATGGTTTCTATGGTATCTTCAGCATCTGAGATTCTTTCTTCCATCTCTTGTATTCTGTTGTTGATATTTGCATCTATGTCCCCTGATTTCTTCCCAAGGCTTTCTATCTCCAAAGTTGTCTCCCTTTGTGCTTTCTTAGTTGTTTCTACATCTGTTCTTAGATCCTGAATGGTTTTGCTTAGCTCCTTCACTTGCTTGTTTGTGTTTTCCTGTAATTCTTTAAGAGATTTTTGTGTTTCCTCTTTCATGACTTCTGCTGTTTGACTCACTTTCTCCTGCATTTATTTATGTTTTTGTGTGTGTGTGTGTGTGTGTGTGTGTGTGTGTTTCTTCTTTATTGGCTTCTATCTCTTGAGCCTTATTCTCCTGCATTTCTTTAAGTGATTTTTGTGTTTCCATTATACAGGTTTCTAGCTTATTCATGTTCCCCTCTATTTCTTTCAGAGATTCATTAATGTCCTTTTTGTGTTCTTCTAGTAGCATCATGAACAGTGATTTTAAACTCAAATCTTGTTTTTCTGGTGTGTTTGTGTAATCAGGTCTTGCTGATGTTGGAGAGTTTGGTTCAGACGCTGCCATATTGCCGAGGTTTCTGTTAGTAGCGTTCCTGCATTTGCCCTTTGCCATCTTGTTCTTTCTGGGGTTAGTTGGTCTTGTCTCTGGCTGGTATTTGTGCCTCCTGTGAGGCTATATGGCTATTTCTGCAACACTGGATGGCTGGGTTTCCCCTGTTACAGATTGCTAATGCACTGCACTCCTCTTGGGTGCCCCTGCAGCCCTAGTGTGCCTTTCCCCAGGTTGTCTGTGTGAACCAGGTGGTGCCTGTTTGCTCCTTCAGTGAGTGCTGATGGTCTATGCTGCTGTGGGACCTTTTCTGAGTGCCGGTCACTCTGCTGGGCAGCCTATCTCCCAACCAGGTTGGTGCACACAAGGCTAGCCTAGTTGCTGAAGCCCTGAGTCTAGGCAAAAGCCTGTCAGGCTAAGGCCTGTGCAAAGTTCCCCTCGGGCTATGACTGTTAATTGGTTCTGTCAGGTGGCCAGGATGATGGAGTGTGTGTGCTCCCAGAAAGTGCTGGGAGAGTCTGCTAGGCTAACAACCTTCTGGCCGGGTTGGCACACAGATGGCCCACCGAGCAGCCTAGGGCCTGGGGTCAGTTCAAGGCCTGTATGCCTTAGACCCCGCTATGTTAGCCTCGGGCTATGACTCTTAGCTGACTTTGCCTGCTAGAACTCTCTGGAGTAGGCAAAATGATGGGGAGCATGCTCAGGGCCGGGCAAACAACCTCCTGGCTGGGTTTGCACACCAATGGCCCCCTGAACAGGCCTGCACCTAGGTGCAGGCCAACGCCCGTTGGGCTTAGACCGCCGCGATGTTGGCCTCGGGTTATATTTGCGTACCTCAGTCTGTCTGATTTCTCTGGTGCTCGAGGTCCAAGATGGAGGAGAGACTCTTCCTAACTGACTGGTGGGAGGCAGAGTTCTGATGTAGCTTCTGTGCACTGAAAGGCACTATAAATCTGCCACAGCTTGCAGCCCGGCTGGCCAGCAGAGGTCAGTGGTAGTGGGTGCAAGGCCTGCCTGGACCCTGTCACCTTGGTTCCACTGCTGATAGCCCTTCTGCTGGATCAGCTGCTGCCACTGCTGCAACTGCTGCCGCCCAAGGAAAAAAAATCCAGGAGAAGACTTCTTTTTGAGTTGTTATAAAACTATTTCCTGTTGTTAAACAGGTAAGTCATTTATTGATGACCATTTCATTTGTTTTTTTTTATTATCTTGATTTATTTCCTTTATATTGAGAATAGATTTTATTCACTATATTCTTGCTAAGGTTTTTCTCCCTTCAAGCCTTTGAGATTCTCTCCACATTCCCTCCCATCCAAATCCACCTCATGGAAGAATAATTTAATAATATTATTAAAGAATAATAATGAAATAAAATTAGATAAAACAAACAAACCATTCTGAATAGGACAAAATAAACAAAGAGAAGAACCAAATAAAAAGACCAAGAAACGAAAATTCAAAGACATATACACTTGTAAAATTGCTTCACAGTAGCATTAATTGTACATATTTCTCTGCTTACGTGTGTTAATAATTTTGGGAAGTAAAATACTGTGTCATTCAAACATTTGATTTTTATATTGCTCACTGAGTAATATTTGAAAGACATTCTGTCATTATGATGCTATTAGGTGATGTCAGATATTCTGTCTGCCATTGTGAATTATGTCCCCTGAAATGCAGTTGATATACATACAAATAAATGTTAATGGATGATTGGTTGGAAATATGCAGCAGCATTAAAATTTCTCTTTTGAACTAGAAAGGAAGACAGTATTTAAGCCCCAGGAAAGCTTAAAAAAATGTGGATAAGAAATGAATGGAGAGATTAATTAGCACTATAAATGTAGATGTACCTTATTTAATGGCAGCTTTTCAAACTCTTCTCTGTATATAATTTTTCAAAATAATAGAATTAATTTTAAAAGGCCAAATTTTGGCATGATGGTTTGTCTTGATCTCTAATATAGACAACACGCTTCCTGTTGAAGCATTTGAGTGAGGAGAAATGAAGAGCTCTGTGAGTTATTTGTTCCCCAGTGAGGAAAACTAAAAGTTAAACAGATGGTTGTATCAGGAAGGCAGCTTGGGGTTATTAATTGAAACTTGTTAATTGCTTTTATTTGCTAATCAGTAAGTGATGTAGCTATTATGCCACCAAATATTCATTGAGAGCCTACTAAATTCCAGTTTTGGTAGGATTGATGTAAGATAGAAAGACAGAGTAGATAAACACCAAAAACATAATTGATTTTATGAAACTGTGGTACATATGCACAGGTAATTCTTTTCAACTGTAAAGGAAAGTGAAGTCATGAAAGTTACAGAAAAAAATGGATAGATCTGGCAAATATAGAGATTCTAATAGTTTGGTTAAATTTATGGAAACTGAAATAGTCTTTGAAGTCATGGCTGGTTTTAGAATAGGGAATATAGACATAGATATATTTAGGCAGTAGAAATATTTCTAATAAGTTGTAGAGGTTAAAAGTTGCATTGCATTTTTTATAGAATATGACTGAGGTCAATTTAATATAATGATATACCAATAGTAGTAAATTCAAAGAGGAAAAAATGTTCATTTTTAAAAGCCAAAGATATTTTGCTACAGAAAGATTTTAAGTTTCTCCTAATAAGTAGAAAACAAAGAACCTAAATCATTAATGATATAATACAGAAATTCCTAGTTTTAGTCTCCAAGGAGGTCCTTAATAAATAGCTGTGCATCCTTTTTCTTTGGTCTTCCCAGACTCTAGAATGATACAAAAGAAATTACTGTTTTGTATTGTTTTGTTTTGTTTTTATAAATTATTCAATATATTGTATGGTGTCATTGCAGTATCCAAATTAACAAAATCAGAAATGAAAAGGGAGAAATAACAACAGAAACTGAGGAAATTAAAAAAAACTCATCAGATCCTACTACAAAAGGCTATAATCAACACAACTGGAGAATCTGGAGGAAATAGACAGTATCCTAGACAGATTCAAAATACCAAAATTAAATCAGGATCAAATAGATCACCTAAACAGTCCCATAACCCCTAAAGAAATAGAAGGGGTCATAGAAAGTCTTCCAACCAAAAAAAAAAAAAGCACAGGATCAGATGGTTTCAGTGCAGAATTCTATCAGATCTTCAAAGAATACCTAACACCAATACTCTTCAAATTATTCCACAAAATAGAAGCAGATGGAACACTACCCAACTCGTTCTACAAAGCCACAATTACACTGATGCCAAAACCACACAAAGATCCAACAAAGAAGGAGAACTACAGGCCAATTTCCCTTATGAATATCGATGCAAAAATACTCAATAAAATTCTTGCCAATCGATTCCAAGAACACATCAAAACAATCATTCAGCATGATCAAGTAGGCTTCATCCCATGGATGCAGGGATGTTTCAACATACAGAAATCCATCAATGCAATCCACTATATAAACATACTTAAAAAAAAAAAAAACATGGTCATTTCATTGGATGCTGAAAAAGCATTTGACAAAATTCAGCATCCTTTCATGCTAAAAGTCTTGGAAAGAACAGCAATTCACGGCCATACCTAAACATAGTGAAAACAATATACAGCAAACCGGAAGCCAACATCAAACTAAATGGAGAGAAATATGAAGCAATCCCACTAAAATCAGGGACTAGACAAGGCTGCCCCCTCTCTCCATATCTTTTCAATATAGTACTTGAAGTTCTAACTAGAGCAATTAAACAACATAAGAAAGTCAAAGGGATACATATTGGAAAGGAAGAAGTCAAACTATGACTATTTGCAGATTATAGGATAGGATACTTAAGTGACCCAAAAAAACTCCACCAGAGAAATCCTACAGCTGATAAACAACCTCAGCAAAGTGGCTGGTTATAAAATAAACTCAAGCAAAATCAGTAGCCTTCCTATACTCAAAGGATAAACAGGCTGAGAAAGAAATTAGGGAAATGATGCCCTTCACAATAGCCACAAACAATGTAAAGTATCTTGATGTGACTCTAACCAAACAAGTGAAAGAACTGTATGACAACAACTTCAGGTCTCTGAAGAAGGAAATCGAAAAAAGGCCTCAGAAAACGGAAAAATCCGCCATGCTTGTGGATTGGCATGATTAATATAGTAAAAATGGCCATCTTGCCAAAATAAATATACAGACTCAGTGCAATCCCCGTCAAAATCCCAACTCAGTTCTTCATAGAGTTAAAAAGAACAATTCTCAAATTCATCTGGAATAACAAAAACAAACAAACAAACAAACAACAAAAAAAATGCAGGATAGCTAAAACTATTTTCAACAGTAGAAGAACTCCCAGGGGAATCAGTATCCTGGTCCTCAAGCAGTACTGCAGACCAATACTCTTAAAAACGGCATGGTATTGGTACAGTGACAGGCAGGTAGATCAATGGAATAGGATTGAAGACCCAGAAATGAGCCCATACACTTGATCTTTGACAAAGGAGCTGAAACCGTCCTTTAGAAAAAAGATAGACTTTTCAACAAATGGTGCTGGCTCAACTGGAGATCAGCATGCAGAAGAATGCAGATTGATCCATTCTCATCACCTTGTACTAAGCTGAACTCCAAGTGGATCAAGAACCTCCACATAAAACTAGACACACTGAAACTAATAGAAAAGAAACTGGGGAAGACCCTTGAGGACATCGGTACAGGGGAAAAGTTCCTGAACAGAACACCAATAGCTTATGCTCTAAGATCAAGAATTGACAAATGAGAACTCATAAAATTACAAAGCTTCTATAAGGCAAAAGAGACTGTCAATTGGACAAAATGGCAAAGGATTGGAAAAGGATCTTTCCCTACATCTGACAGAGGGCTAATATCCAATATATACAAAGAACTCAAGAAGTTAGACTCCAGAGAGGCAAATAACCCTATTAAAAATGGGGTGCAGAGTAAACAAATAATTTTCACCTGAGGAACTTTGAATGGCTGTGAAGTACCTTAAGAAATGTTCAGCATAATTAGTCATTAAGGAAATGCAAATCAAAATAACCCTGAGATTTCACCTTCCTCAGAAAACTGGGCATGACACTTCTGGAGGACCCTGCTATACCACTCTCCTGGGCATATACCTAAAGGATTCCCCGGCATGCAATAAGGACACATGTTCCACTATGTTCAGCCTTATTTATAATAGCCAGAAGCTGGAAAGAACCCAGATGTCCCTCAATGGAGGAATGGATACAGAAAATGTGGTATATTTACACAATGGAATACTACTCAGCTATTAAAAACAATGAATTCATGAAATTCTTGGGCAAATGTTTAGATCTGGAAAATATCATCCTACATGAGGTAACCAAATCACAAAAGAACACACATGGAATGCAGTCACTGATAAATGGATATTAGTACAGAAGCTTTGAATACCCAAGACACAATTCATATATCAAATCATTCTCAAGAAGAAGGAAGGAGAGGTCCCTGGTCCTTGAAAGGCTTGATGCAGCATTGTAGAGGATTACCAAGACAGAGAAGTAGGAGGGGGTTGATTGGAGAATGGGCAGAGGGAAGAGGGCTTATGTGACTTATAGGGAGGGGGAACCTGGAAAGGGAAAATCAATTGGAATGTAAACAAAGAATATAAAACATAAAAAATGGGATAGAGAGCTAAACAAAGAATTTTGAACTGAAGAATACCAAATGGCTGAGATGCACCTAAAGAAATGTTCAATGTCCTTCGTCCTCAGGGAAATGCACATCAAAAAAAAAAAAAACAAAAAAACCTGAGATTTCCATCTCACACCAATCAGAACGGCTAAGATGAAAAACTCAGGTGACAGCAGGTGTTGGAGAGGCTATAGAGAAAGAGGAACACTCCTCCACTGCTCGTGGGATTGCAAGCTGGTACAACAACTCTAGAAATCAATTTGGCGGTTCCTCAGAAAATTGGACATAGTAGTACCTGAAGACCCAGCTATACCATGGGCATAAACCCAGAAGATGCTCCAACATGTAATAAGGTCACATGCTCCCCTTTGTTCACAGCAGCCTTACTTATAATAGCCAGAAGCTGGAAAGAACCCAGATGTCCAACAGAATAATGGATATAGAAAATGTGGGAAATTTACACAATAAGGTACTCAGCTATTAAAAACAATGAATTTATGAAATTCTTAGGCAAATGAATGGAACTAGAAAATATCATCCTGAGTGAGGTAACCCAATCACAAAACAACACACATAGTATGCACTCACTCATAAGTGGATATTAGCCCAAAAGCTCAGAATACCCTACATACAATTTACAGATCACATGAAGCTCAAGAAGAATGAAGACCAAAGTGTAGATACTTTGATCCTTATTGGAAGGTGGATCAAAATACCCATGGCTCACAGTAAACCAATAGACTGAACATAGGTTCCCCAGAATGGAGATGCTGGAGAAGGGTCCTAAGGAGCTGAAGAGGCTTGCAATCCCACAGGAGGAACAATAATATGTTCCAACCTGTACCCCCCAGAACTCCCAGGGACTAAACCACCAACCAAAGAGTACACATGGATGGATCCATGGCTCCAGACACATATGTAGCAGAGGATGGCCTTTTCAGATGTCAATGAGAGGAGAGACCATTGTTCCTGTGAAGGCTCAATGCCCAAGTGCAGGGGAATGCCAGGTCAGGAAAGTGGGGGGAGAGTTGGTAAGCAGGGGAAGAGGGCATGAGATAGGGGGTTTGGGGAGGTGTAAGGAGGAAAGGGAATAAAACTTGAAATGTAAATAAAGCAAATATCTAATAAAAATAAAAATACTGTATGTACAGCTCTTGAATGATATAATGTAATATATAGTTATAATAAAAGATACTCTTGATAATATACTCAACGTTAACTTTGAAATATATTCAGAGAAAGGAATATGAAACCGTAGATGTTTAACAAAGACAAGTACTCTAGACAAAGAAGACTGAAGTAAAATACGATCTAATTACTATTAACATATCTAAAGTTATCAATGGCTCGCACAAAATGGTCTGACAGATATTTTATAAGAATTGGGAAGCATGCCAGGGTCATGTGTGTGCCAAAATGGTATTTATGGCTAAAATGTCTATAATCATGACAAGTAATATCTATCACTGCACCTGAGATTTTAAAAACCACTACAGAAATTTGTGTGATTATAATAAATATTTATACCTTAAAATATCCTTGGCCTCTCAATAGACTTTTAGTTATACTTAATTTTTGAAGGCAAAATGCAGAGGATTGTGATGTTTCATCTGCTACCTCTGTGAGGAATATATTGAAAAATGATTTCAGAGGATACAGTTACATTTTAGAGATGCAAGTTCTAATTGATTTAATTTACTTTAACTCTCATGTATATTACTGAAAAATTGAGAGGTAAATTAATTATTTTCTCAGTTTTTCTTTTGAAACCACGAAGGTCTTGAAGAAAGCTACAGAATCATATAGTGTTATACATCTTTCATCATCTCCTGAAATTTTTAAATTCTCTCTTTCTTTGTCTCTTTGTATCTCTGTTTCTCTGTCTCTTTCTCACACACGCACAAAGATACAACCATTTGAGGCAGTGTGGATAGACAATTTTCTTCGATCTCTAAATATCCCTCTAGTCCTGTTCTTAAAGCAGATATTTGGGCCAGTGGGCTGCTTCAGCATCTAAGCCTAATGACTTGATCACAGGGCCTATATAATAAAAGGAGAGAATAGTCTTCAGCAGTTTGTTCTCTGACCTCCATTCCTAGGTATGTAATGTATAATACAAACATGCATACAAAGATAACACACACACACACAAATAAATAAATATTTAACAAAAACAGACAATCTATTATGTACATTATGAAGCATCAGGACCATAAACGCAACAAAATATGTTCAGTCCTTTTCATTTTTACTAATCATTATAAATCAAAAGAAAGACGAGTATAACTCAAGGGCCATTCCTGAGATCATAGATTGCTTTTCATAGTCATAAAACTTTAGTCTTTATTAAGGCAGTTTGTATCCTTTTCTTTCAGATCTTCCATACTTTTGAATGTGGCAGTCCAGTTATGTTGTCAAAAGAGGCTTAGTTCTGGTTTGCCTCATGGTTTCTCTTGATCAAATAGAGTTTATATATTAAGGACAGCATGCCGCTGAGATAAAATTGGTCCTTCTCATTACTGCATCTCATGAAATCAGGATGCCAATAGTGTCCCATTACTGGTGATTCTAACTTTGAGCTGTGATTAGAAAGAATTCTGTCAGAATTGGCTGTGTTAATGTTACAAAGTTTCCTTTGAAATTAATAAGAAATCCAGGAACAGATACTTTGAGTCTAATTAAATGTTGCCCCCTCCTGCTCCATTCTTTGCACCTTTCCTCTACATTAAAGATTCTTTTCCAAAATAATCACTGCTATGAAACTTGTTAAATTGTGATTTTCTAATGTGTTTATGTCTTTATTGCTTGAGACTCTGTATAATGATGAATTTCCCTTTTCTCTCGTGCTACTTCATTTATTTATATATGTTAGCATAAGCTTATGTTTTCTTATTTTGTTCTATGGACTATTTTGTTCCTGTATTATTTAATTATGTTTGTCCACTACTTCCAAATTTGATCAGTATTAGAAATTTTCAGCCAATTTCTGTGTCATTTAAAGATGCCATTACCATTACTTAAATAGTGTCTTGCTTTCTGGGAGGGGTCTATTTAAATTCATCTATCACTCCTTTTGCTGTGATGCTTCATCTGTTACCTCTGTGAGAAATACATCGAAAAATGTTTAAGGAACCTACTTTCTTGTGATAGATATTTTTATATAGGGCCATGCTTGGACACACAGTGAGATCCTTTCTAAGAAAGAAGAATAAACAAAATAAAGGATGGAAAAAAAGAGAAGGGAAAGGGAAGGAAGGAAGAGAAGAGAAGAGAAGAGAAGAGAAGAGGTGGGGGGAGGAGGGGAGAGGAGAGGAAAGAGAAAGGGGAGGGAAGAAGAGAAAAAGGAAGGGGAGGAGAGGAAAAGGAAGGCGAAAGAAAAGGAAGGGAAGGACAAGGAAAGAAAGGAAAAATAAAAGAAAAATAAAAGGAAGAAACCTTGATAGACAAATCTGGATACAAAATCTGCTCACTATTTCACAACTGGTATTACTGCTTGTGTGGATAAGGATGATTACAAAGCCTCATTTTAAATATGATGCTTTCATAGATAACAAATAACAAAACCACAGAGTAAGAACTTGGCCTTTTCTCCTTAGAAGTGTACAAGATTATTCTAATTGTCTGTGATTTATTTATTTAAAAATTCTCTTAGCCATTCTGACTGGTGTAAGGTGAAATCTCAGGGTTGTTTTGATTTGCATTTCCCTAATGACTAATGAAGTTGAGCATTTTTTAAGATGCTTCTCTGCCATCTGAAGTTCTTCAGGTGAAAATTCTTTGTTTAACTCTGTACCCCATTTTTAATAGGGTTGTTTGGTTTTCTGGAGTCTAACTTCTTGAGTTCTTTATATATATTGGATATTAGCCCTCTATCTGATGTAGGATTGGTGAAGATCTTTTCCCAATTTGTTGGTTGCTGATTTGTCCTCTTGATGGTGTCCTTTGCCTTACAGAAACTTTGTAATTTTATGAGGTCCCATTTGTCAATTCTTGATCTTAGAGCATACGCTATTGGTGTTCTGTTCAGAAACTTTCTCCCTGTACCGATGTCCTCAAGGGTCTTCACCAGTTTCTTTTCTAATAGCTTCAGAGTGTCTGGCGTTATGTGGAGGTCCTTGATCATTTGGATTTGAGCTTAGTACAAGGAGACAAGGATGGATCAATTCTCAACTTACTCTTCCAGGAAAATGCATTTACCAGCTAGAGTGTCTACAGTTTACATTTTTAAATATCATTATTCTGAAACACATGGTCAGAAGACTTTGCTCACAAGCACCATGAATTGAGGCCTCAGAATATAACTCACCTGTCTACTTGCTAACCATTATGCACAAGGCCCTGAGTCAATTACCATGACATAGTACCTCACAGTTTTGTTTTACTTTGTTTGTATGAGTTTTCTACCTATTGCACTTTTGCTATATAAAATAATCAAAGAATACTCATAAAATTTGCTTAAATTTATTTTATGTTAAATTAAATTATTCAAAACTGCATTTTATATTTTACAGTCATTACTAATATTGGATATTGTTGTATTCTATCCAAAGGTTTAGACCTTACAAAATTATCAAATACTATTTTTTTTTGTTTTTTTGGATTTGGTTTTTTGGAGACAGGATTTCTCTGTATAGCCCTTGCTGTCCTGGAACTCACTCTGTAGACCAGGCTGGCTTCGAACTCAGAAATCCACCTGCCTCTGCCTCCCAGAGTGCTTGGATTACAGGCGTGTGCCACCACCACCCGACTTCAAATACTATTTTTATTAGATATTTTCTTTATTTATATTTCAAATATTATTCCCTTTCCAAATACTATTATTAATGAGGTTAAATGAATAAAATCATTGTTAGCATACTCGTAAGATCTCCTAAACAACCATACTTTGCATACTGAATGATTTTGTCAAAAGCAGAAGCTTTATAAATTCAACAGCACTATATTTTTTCTAATTTTAGTGTTTTATATACTACTGTTATTATTGTCATTGAATTTTTTACTACACTTCAAACAAATGACATTATCTCACAATTAAGTTTTTGTAACATTAGAAAACAAACATGATTCTTCTAAATTTGTACAGTAGTTAACATTTGTGCTAGGAAAATTGTCATAAAATAGCTAATATTTGGCATAATAATTATGTAATAATCTGTATTTTCTATCTATATACTGTTTATTTATGGGGCATACTTATGATTAATGTACATTTTTTATTATTTAATAATTCATGCCATAATGGACTAATTTGTAATAGAATTGAGAACTCAGCAATATCACTATAGATCAAAGGGAAAGAGAAAAAATATTGCATCAAGAAAAACACAGAAAGAAACAGCAGAGAATATTAACTATAATATGAAATGCCTAACAGTCTGTTTTTCTAAAATACTAAGTAATATTTTAAAAATTATATACATATTTAATATCACATTAAATATTGAGTTGCTACCTATAAAAATCAATATTTCTATTAAATAATGAAGTATATATTTCAAGAGGGAGAACTTAATAGAATTTTTAACTAGAAACTATGTTGTTCAATGGATAATTGCAAATATAAACATTGCTTTAAACTGGTTTATTAATTTTCGTTTTATAGCCCATGTTCACTGAGGAAGTTTTATTGCTCTCTGCAATTTAACATAGTGTCTATGAAACACAGTGAGCAATTAGTGCTTATTGGGCTATTCTGAGCATCACAGTTCCATCCCATGCCTATAGTGAAACATATCTTGTGATCACACACACACACACACAATGGATACCCATCCAACAGTCCTGGTCTTGGAATCTTGGTCACAGCCTCTTAATCATTATTAAAAAAGATAAAATTTTCTAATTTTATGGTAATACATGTTAAAACACTCCATTCCAAAAAGTCAATCTGATTTTAATTGCCAAAGTGGTTTTGTCCACAACAAAAAGATAGTATTGCTGACTGTATACATATCCTTGGGTTTCTGAGACAGGCAACTCCACACTAAATATTATAATGTTTCAGCCTTTCTAAAATCAAAAGCTTTTAGATTATTGAAAATTTTTAGGCTATCTGATTTAAAATGGCTGACTTGGGGCTGGGGAGATAGGTCAGTGGGTGCTAAAGTTCTGGCTGTGCAAACATTTGAGTTCGGATCCCCAACTCCTCTATAAACCCGAGAGTGGACCTAGAGTGGAAGCACATTATCTAGATCCTAGGTGCTGGTAAGGAATCAGAGAAAGGCAAATCCTGGGGCTTTCATGGTTAGCCAGTGACCCTATCTCAAAAAATAAGTTAGAGGACAATATGTGGAGACACCCAATGTAGTGTTCACAGGTAAACACACAACTGAGAGTGCGCGCGGGGCAGAGAGAGGGGGGGGGGCAGGGGGAGAGGGAGGGGGAGAGGGAGAGGGAGAGGGAGCCCTTACTGTAATTGCAAGCAGAACAGAACTTTGGAGTTTGTATATTTGTATTGTGGCATCTGAATTAAGCATACTGTCCTTTAACCAACACTATCTGGAGCTTGTATTAGCATCAACAGTTCAGAACCACAAAAGCTGCTTAAAGATGTACATATACAGATTATATATTCTATCTAACTAAAACATCCGTTAATGTACTATATTCCCCTCAACTGTTAGAATGAGCACAGGTCTTAACAGCTATCTTGACTGCCAACATTCTAGACCTGGACAAACTTCTGCTTTTCAGTTATTTCAATCTGATTGTTCCCAGGTTCCTAAAATTCTGTTCTTCCCTTGTTTCAGTGAAAAACTGTGCTGACAAAAACAATTGAAGGAATAAGTATTTATTTTGGCTCATACTCTGAAGGTACAGTTAACCAAGGGAGGGACACTAAGACACCAGGGTCTTGGAAACAGCTATTCCCACTGTGTTCTCCATCAGGAAGTTGAGTAAGTTGAATGCTATTGTTCATCTCACTTCTTTTCTTTTTCTGTATTCCAGAACCCAAATTCTAAGAACAGAGCTGCTCCTGTTTAGGGTGGGTCTTCACTCACAGATGTGCCTAGAAACTCCTCCCCTAGGTGACCCTAGATCCTATTAAGCTGACAACACTAACCAGCACATGAGCTGGTTAGGTCATGCATTCATGAGCATTAGGTCATGAAAGTTCTGTGTCTATATAAAAACAACCTTTAGATTAGTGAAAATGTATTATTTATAAGGAAATTCAATTGTTACTATATTTCAGAAATATTTTTATTATATACTTTCTGAACATGTTTCTGTTTGCTTGCTTATTTTTTTTATTTTGTTTTGTTTTGTTTTGTTTTTCTTGAAGACAGGGTTTCTCAGTGGTAGCACTAACTGTCCTAGAACTCACTTTGTAAGCCTGAATGGCATCTATGTCAGAGATCTACCTATCTATGCCTTGTGAGTGCTGGGACTAAAGGTGTGTCCTCACCTCCCAGCATTCTGAATGTGTTTTAACTAAGGTAGAATTCAACGCTTCTCCCCTCCATTATCTACCAAAAATTCCTAAACAAATGAAATATTAGGCTTACTAAATGAAAGAATTTGTGTGTGTGTGTGTGTGTTCTTTTATGTGTGATGTTAAAAAACTCGAATTTCATTTGATAATTTTTGCCTCTTCTCTTGTTTGTTGGCACAGTATATTTCTGTCAAACTTTTACTTTCAGCTTATTTGTATTTTTGGAGTCTAAAGCATGTTTGTTGCCTCACTGTACTTCATTCACAAACAATCTCCTATCCGACTTTAAATGAACAAGTAAGATTTTCTACTAGAAAGAAAAGTAGTTCTGGAAAATTATTCCAATATTCAAGTTCCCTAGTCCTTTGCTATTTTGTATGTTTTTGTTATTGATGTCATCAAATCACTACATTTTGCCTACTCTCTTGCCAGATTTCTTCTGGGGCATAATTTAAAATTTCAAGGCCTCTCTTATCCATTGGAATCCTTAGATCTTCTTCTTAAGTTTTTGAGAAAAATTTTGTTTTGAGTCTTTATTGTTTTGTCAATTAAAATGTTAACTGACTTGGGAAAAATCAGTTCTATGAAATGAGCTGAACCCAAAATGGATGCTCTGTTGAGGTTAAATGTGAAAATGTTCCAGGAAGGAGACTGAGGAGATATAAATCCACTTTGCTGTCCTTTGTGAATCTGGAAATTATGATTTTCCTGCCTCAGCTGGAGTTAAAGACATGAGTCATCAGCTCAAATTTAAGCATGCCTTTGAAACTCCTGCCTTAAATCTGACTTTCCACAAACAAATGAAAGACATGATAAAACTTTTCTCTTAAAAAATCACTTCCTTTTGGATCCCCATATGAGGTTGACAAAAAAATGTGGCCTTCTTATGCCCTGCAGAAGTAGCCTAGATATTGTAATAATAATAAAAAAAATTGATAGTCCTCCCCTGACCCTTTTACTTTCTCTATAACAGGAATAAAGTCTGTGCTGCATTTAAACATATATGTCATAAAAATAAGGTGAGATGAATATTGGATACTCTGTTTTAAAATTAAAAGCCAATAGGCAAAAGCAACAACACAGAACATGAATTGGACACACTTTTTCAAAACAGTTCCCTCAAGAAAAATTTTCATTTTACTTACCATTCTTAAGAAAATAATTGCTGTTTTTAATTCTTTTCTGATCTATGCACAAGGTTGTCAGCTGACCCTGAGGTGGTACACTATTAGCATATGAGTCATTGGAAGTATAATAAATATGCTTGAAATCCTTCTTCTTGCCTCTCGTGGCAATTTCTGTGTCTAAAAAGGAGTGTTTTTCCATAGACAAACACAGTAAATTCTTTTCTACTTCAATCTATGGAAACAAGACTAGTGAAGGGGAAAATAGAAATCTTAAAGATATAGCAGGATACTTTTATATTTCAACCTTCTTGATAGGATAAGAGGATAGACAAAAACAAAAGAAAAATAAGAAGAAAAAATAAGAGAAAATAAAATAAAGAAAAGAAAAATAAATTCATGAAATAGATTCCCATAACAATTGAACATATTTTCAAAGCTAATGTGGGTATGGCAGCCAATACCAATGTAGAATTCAAAATATTTGGCTTGATATTAAGAAATGCAATGTAATGAGAATTGTTAGGTATGAAAAGTTAGAGAGAGGTATTATAAACTAGGGAAAAATGTAGTGGAGAAGCCAAAATGCATGCCACAATATAGATTCTATACTGTAGAAGATTTGCTGAGGAAGTTGGTTCAACCTGCCCATGTGTTTAATTTTTTTTCAAATACTTAGCCTACTCTCTATACCACCTAACAGTACCAGGATGATTAAACTAGGAGGCTTCTTTCCATGCTCATGTGTGATAGGATAACTATTACCTTCCATGGACGTGACTAGTTAATGAAGGTGGTAGGATGTCATGTGGATACTTGGAGTCAAGCCCTCATCTTCTGGCAAACTATCCAATATTTTTAATTGGTGAGCCATATCTCTAGCTTCCTACCCCATATAGTTTAAATTATCCCTATAGTATTTATGAAAACTAATTTGATGCTTTTATTCAATTCATGTGGGTCCAATCTAGGACTAATTCACAAAAAATTCAAGTTATCTTTGGAGAAATTTAGAAATTTTTTCAAATATTTTCTCTCTTCATTAATATTGAGCCATGATGATAGACTCCATCTGTTTTAAATTATATTTGTCCAGATATAAAAGAATAATAGCATGGAGCCCTAATTAGTTACTTAAGTTTGTGATTTTGGTGTTAGGGATTTGGAACCTTAACCATGCTAAGAATGCACTGTTACAAGGAACTACAATCCACATCGTGAGGTAAAGTTTTAAGGATTCCTAATGATAAATCAAATAATCTGTGAGTTTTGGTCCATTCTGATTAATGAAAATAAAGAAAATAATAACAGAAACTGTTAAAATGTATGTTGTAATTACTTCCTTACAAAGCTAGAGAATAGAGATTTTGTTATAGCCATGTTGAAATCCAGAATTTACACTAGTGCCAGTACTAAATGCATATGATCTGTCGCTCAGTCTCTCTCTCTCTCTCTCTCTCTCTCTCTCTCTCTCTCTCTCTCTCACACACACACACACACACACACACAAACACACACACACACACATCTCTGTATGTCTATGTCCTATGTCCTACCTTAGGTAAACAATGCTCTCAAATCTCTAGCTCCTTAGAATTTAAGTCTAACCCTTCTATTCACACCCCACCCCACATATCAGACCTTAACTTTTGGATTGCTAAGGATAGCCACCACTTCAAATTAAACTCTTTCTCCAAATTCAACATCACATGTAAAGCTACATCTTTTCTGCCAGCATTGTGATTGAGTTGCTTAGAAGAAACTGATTTCATCATAGAATATTATCATTGTGTGTGTGTGTGTGTGTGTGTGTACATACATACACATATTATGCACTTCAAACTTAATGAAGATTAGAACTTTACATTTTTAATCTAAATAAGTATTGGTAGTAAATTATAGCTCATTATCACATGTAAGTAATAAAGAACAAAGGGTTGATTGAAAATATAACCTCTCTCCTTGCTTACCTCTTCCCAATCTAATGTTTCTCTAATTATTCAATCTCCCATACTCCAACTCTTTTGTTCTTTCTTTTTTTACATTTTACTGACTTGCAAGCTATTCATCCATATTTTGCCAAATCTTTAAGCTCATTTTAATAACATATCTTTGTTTTCTACATTTCCTTGTTTTTTTGAACCTTGTTTATTGTAAAACAACAATGCTTTTTCAGTTTCCTAGCCCTGCAAACTTGAATGCCCCAACCACATGCCTGAAAATAAAGCAAAGGTAGCTACTAAAATTATCAAATAAATCTTGCCAACATGATTGCCTCAATAGAAGCTGACCAAGGACAATAGCAAGAAACATGCTAAAGTTGTCAAGGAAATCCAGGAGGTATCAAACATAACAAAGGGCTACAGCACTGGTCCTCAACCTTCCTAGGGTTGTGACCCTTTAATAGATTCCTTCATGTTGTGGGGACCCCAACCATAAAATTACTTTTTTGTTACTTCATAACTGTAATTTTTCTGCTGTTAAGAATCATGATATCTGATGTGTGATCTCCATGTAGGTCATGACCCACATATGAGAGGATTTGGAGGTAAGAGAAGAATGGAAGAAATTTTGAGGCAGAGATAATGGAGTTGATGTCCCAATAGTGTTTTTGGTAAAGGTTATTTTGTATGGATTTACAACGTATATGAAATTGTCTACCTATACATCAGCTGGTCAAGAACAACAATAGACATAGTGGATGTGGGAAAGCCCAGGAAGCCCCAGTCCTACACAAAGAATAAGAATTAACTAAGGAATGTCTGGAGAAAATGAAATAGTCTTCCCAAGAGAAAGGAACACCAACGGGATATACAATACCAAATGATGTACCCTGAAAATATTCATACGAGTAACAGTATACAGACTAAGCAAGGAGGTATAGATAGGAGGATTTGGAGGGAAGAGAGAAAGTTTTGATTATATTCTTATCTCAAAAAATAAACCAACTCTGAAAGTTTCTACATTCCTGGTTGGAGATCTGGTTGTGTGTGTAAAGTACTTGGTGTGGAATCATGGAGACAATGTAAGGTTGGACATGGTAGAAATATTCTTGTGATTCCAGTGTTCCTGTAGAAAGGTACACTTGTGAAAGCTTGTGAGCCAGCTAGCCACAGACAAACAACAAAGAAACCTTGTCTAAAATATGGTAGAAGATGAAAATCATACCTAAACATACAAACACATGCATGTACACATGTATATATACACATACATGAACACATGCAAAATAATTATTGTTAGGTATCATGATTAAACTTGTTTTGTTACTGAAATTTACTCATTGAAGAACTGGTGATTTATATGATCTTGTATTTAATACTCTGATGCAATTTCTTAGTTAAAACTGCTTCCATGACAGCACTTCTCAGGTTATTTTGAAGGTTACTTATACTTAGATTACACAATATTGATTCTTCAGATCTTTTCTGAGATTGGTAAGCATAACTTGATATAAATGTAACTTGTAATTTTTCTGTAATCAATAAACATAACTTGATAGATTAAATAAATCATTGCAACATTTAGACAAACCTGTCATGGGGCATCCTTGTTTAGTCTAATTCTGAAAATCAGCAATAAGAAATCGAGTGTCAGAGGGGGTGCCCTGTTTTCAGTGTTTTATGTATATATACCTCCTTGGGAAGCCACAAATGCTCTAAGATTCCAATTCAGCCATGGAACATACAAGTAAACTTCTGGTGACAGCGTTGAGAAGGGTACAATGAAAATGAGACCATCAGACTTAATGATTCTTTGAAATTCCAGAACAAAAAGATGGAGGAGTTGAGTGTGTCAGCCTCTCAGGAGACAGATAAAGATGGACAGAAAGTGTTCAAGAAAATTAAGATTAACAAACAGAGTTAGTTTGACCCTAACTTCAATGAAAGGAAAAATCTTTAAACACACTAATGAAACAGAACAGAAATGTGCAAAAGAGTTGAGTTTTCAAAATTTGCCATCATAAAATAAGCATAAGCCACTCTGAATGTATTACTGACTAAATTCTAATATTAAGGAGAATCTTATGTAGCCCAAGAAAGCATAGTTAATCTTCGCATTTAGTATCTCCCCATGTATGTTCTTTTCTACTTTTTTGTTTCCTTTCTATCCTTTTCTTTTATATATGTTCCGCTAATTCTGGTAAGTGAAGGGCTTTGGAGACGTTTTTTTCTGAATGAACCTACTGTAGCAAAACAGAAACTGTGGGGAGGAAGAATGTCACACAATACCCATGCAGCTGGAGAGATGGCTCAGCAATTAAGAGGACTGGTTGCTCTTCTCAAGAACCCAGGTTAAGTTTCTGATACCCACATGGCAGCACATAACTATCTGGAACTCTAGCACTAGGTGACCTTATACTGATTCTTCTGACCTCTGCAGTTAACAGGCACACATATGGTGCACATGTATGAATGCAGGCAAAACACTCATACACATGAAATTGAATAAATTAATTAAACACAGAAACAATAGCCAAACAAATTTCACTGCTATTTTATTTGCATAGAGCCTTGTGAGCATGGCTGTATATCAGAACATATGTATGGTCTCAACATTTATGAGCCTTACAGCCTCATTTTCAATCATCTGACATTTTTCCTCAGAAGAAGAAAATTAAGATCACAGAAGGCTAGAATATGTCTCTCATACTGAATGATATTCAGCTCCTATAACAATGACACTCTTCCCATACTTGAACATACTCTGTACTTTTGTAGTTTTCTTATCTGTCCTGATGTATTTGAACACTCAAGATACTCTCTTCTCTTTGTTTTTGTTATTAGGAATTGAGAAAAAATTCTCAACTGTTGGAGTACATATGCACATAAATATATATGCATATTTTATTATACATCTTACACACACCCGAGTATATTTAAATATTGACATATCATATATAGTTTTTAAATGTTATTTGACAGATAAACATTTTCTAAGCAATTAAGAAACAATTGTTATTGATCATGATTTGAAAGCCTACGTTGGCGCTACAGAGATAATATTGAGATCTCAACTTTAAGACTAAAATTGATTAATTTAAGAAGACAAGGAACAAATGCAGAAATGACTTCAGCAATAAGGAACACATTTGTATTCCTTTTTCCAACTTGCGGAGACATTAAACCATAACCATTTTACGGACTGAAATTTTAAGGGTTCTAATAAAAGTGAATGAGCTTATGATGCAGGTGGTAAGAAATTGTTCTCCTGAGTGCTGGCAAGGTGATGGAGGGTACATATTGGCAAAGACTATGTTTGGGTGAATAGATTTCAATTATGCTTGTGATATGGAACTGTCCTATATTACATGTTAAAGTTACCTTTATCAGCAGTGACTGGGAGATCTAAACTGAACTATAAATCCAATCAATTTCAGATTCCTCTGGCAGTCATGATCTTTCCTGTTTCATAAAGTAGCTGGTCATTTAGATTACACAGTAGACTCCATAGACACCAATTTATCTCAGTAAAACAGATCTTGGCTAGCTCATTAGCTGGATTCCAAACAGATGAGGATTTGAGGATTTGATGCATTTTGTGCCAAGCTGAAGATAACATTCTTTTTTCTCCCTGTGGTAAAGTGATACATGACCTACAAAAAAAACTACCTCTCTAATTGAGTTGTCCCATACTGAACATCCTGCAACTATTTGCTGAGTATAATCTAATAAGCAGTGGGAGTTTTCATAAAAAAATCCTTTGCTTTTTAAAATGAATGTCTTAAGTTCTATAAACTTGAACATGGTATTTGAAAATGTTCATTTTTTGGTGGGTCTAGTAATAAGTAGTGAGACTTTTAAGTCATTTACCTTATGAAATGAAAACTATGCTATTATTTCTGGTGAAGAAGGTGGCATTGACCATGCTTTCACTTGTATGAGATTAAAATAATAGTGATAATTTTTAGGACATAATTATATTGTGTATATAATTCTTGACAAGTCCTTAACAGTCAGCCCAGAATGTGTACAAACAAGGTATATTATCAAGACCGGTTATATTTAGGAATAAATGTGTATAGACACACACACACACACACACACATGTAACTATTAGTAAAAAAAAAAGCCATGAATTTGAAAGAGAATGGGGAAGAGTAAGGGAGAGACTTTGAAGCAAGGAAAGAGAAGGGAGAAATATGATTATAATCTCAAAATAATTTAAGAAAAAAGAATTAACTTCCAAAAGAACTGAAGAGTGAATAGCTTGTATACCAAGGCAGAAAAAAATAAAACTTGTTGATCATTCCTTAAGTGTGTGTTCATAAATTCTACTTTATAATCATATCAATTGTACTGAGAGTAAAGGGGATCTCTTTTGAAAGCAAAGTGTAATTGAAAGCTTAGGGTAAGGATGACATAGTGCTCTAATTGACCAATATTAATACTGCTTGGATTTGTGCTCTAAAGTGGAAATTTATGCTTTCTTTGCAAAGTCAGTTGTGTCTGATGGTGCTTTGCTGTGGCAGACAAGTGAAGGAGGATTTTTCTTAAGCAGGTGAACATATGTTTTGCTAATGCAAACATGTAAAAGTTCACATGTTGTTAAGAAGGATCCAACAGACAGGGGGATGACACTGGATGGTATCTGTATATCTTGGCTTTCATTAATTGTCATCATTTGTCATGACTTCATAGAAAGAAATGTACCAAAAAACTCCTGGTGGTGTTCTGGCAGCTTCTTGCTCCTTCGGCAGAGATGGATTGATTGGCAGAGTGGTATCAGCTGATGTGCTGCTTTGCTAAGATAGACTCACATGGTGTTTTCCTTAGGAAAGACCCATGGGAGGACATGGGATATTTAGAAGGAGTATAAATAGGATTCAGCTGAGGCCTGGCTGTTTCTGCTGGTTCATGCCAATGGTGCTGATTCGTATTTGCTATCCTAATACTACTGAACTGGACTGCTGACAGATATTATGACAATGCAGATGGGATTTGCTTCAAAGAACTATTTCTAAAAAGGTTTATTTCTCTCATCTAATAGCCTTTCTTTTCTACTACCTCTGGTAGGTGATGGGCTAGAAGGGATATTAAATCATTTAAGAACACTTATTAAAAATAGTATTTGAAAAATCAAAGCCCACAGTTCTCTGATATATTTCTAGGGGAACAAAAGGAGGAGGTGAACTTACAATGTACTTACAAGTATTGAGTTCAATATTTAAAGTAGTACTCCCGTTCCTTCCTTCTCAATTTTATTATGTTGTTTATTTCTAATCCTAAAATCATAATTGTGAACTTTAATAACTGGCATAGAGCTAGTCTTCAAAAATATGTACTTCTTGTGAAGGGGGTTTAGAATATGCTAGGTCCACAATATGACAGTTTGGTAAAAGGGTTATTCTAGACAAAATCCAATTAAGGAAAGTCAGATACAAAGATAATTATCTATTCTTCCCCTACATGCCTCAATGCAGAACATAAATTTCTTTGTGAAAATATCTCTCTCCTATCAGGTGTGGGAACAACCACCTTTGTCATCAGAGACAAGTTAGTAAGGTGAGGCAGCAGAAACACCTCATCCTAGCATTACTTCCTGAACATATCTATCCTTACACAATCCCTAAATTTTGTCTTATATTTGTCTATTCACCTCTCCACAAGCTGTTACACTTTATCAGAGTATACATCAAATAAAACTTGTTAGCTTTTTCTCTTCCTAATTTGCCCTTTATTAGAATTTACAGGAAGCAGCTCTAAACCAAAGATAATCCAGAAAAATGTTTGGACTCTCCTATGCTAAAAGCTAAATGGATTTATTTTTCCATGCCTCATTCTATAAAAACTTTTATTACACTGTTAATTACCAAATAATTACATGTCATGTGTCATTTGCTTCTTTATCATGACACACAGTGAGGCTTAAAAAATAAGAGTACTTACAGGTTATGATTCAAGCACATGAAGTCTGCTTGTCTAAACAAGAAATATTAACTTATGCAATTGTCTATTAAAATGGTTTTATTTGTGTTTCTTTTCAGACATAGACACTGATGTGTGGAAAGCAATGGGATTCATCTAAGACCGCATATAAGTGTTTATATTTGATCCTAAGGAAGCCTGACTATTGTACAGGCATATCTTTTTGCTCTATTTGAGTATTTAAGTGTGCAAACATTTAACTATATTAATGAAATTCAGTTAAATTTGTGTTGAAAGGAAGATTCAGGGAAGAAGTTATCTCCTCTGATTATAAGCAGTTGAAAGTCCATGGAGATATTAGAAATGAGGTGATTTTATCCTTCTGTACTTCAGTAGGCAATTTGGATCTGGTAATAAGAGATAAAACAAGCATGGTAGGAACGCATTTCACATTCTAAAATTATGTTGAAGTTGCTGTTCTATTTCTGTGAAGAGACAACATGACCAAGACAACTTGTATAAGAGAAAACATTAAATAGAGGGCTCACTTACAGCTTTAAAGTGTTAATTTATGATCATCATGTCAGGAAGCATGGTAACACTCAGGAAGGCAAGTTTTCCACATGCTGACCTTCAGAAAGAGACACAAAAGACACACACTGAGAGAGAGAGAGACAGAGCGAGAGGGGAGGAGATATGTGTGTGTGTGTGTGTGTGTGTATGAAAGAGAGAGAGAGAAAGAGAGAGAGAGAGAGAGAGAGAGAGAGAGAGAGAGAGAGAGAGAGAGAGAGAGAGAGAGAGAGACTGGAACCTGACATAGGCATTTTAAACTTCAAGGCCCAGCCCCGACAAAACTATTCCAACAAGGCCACACCTATTCCAATAATTCCACACCTCCTAATGCTTCTCAAACTATTCCACTGAGAGTCGAGGATTCAAACATATGAACTTTTGGGAACTGCCTTCCTTTAATTATTTATTAATAAGAGTAATAATTCTTTAACATCTACTAGTAATGAGCAACTGTTATATATGTGGGTCAGGTGGATGGCAAAAGTTGCACTAATTATATTTAATTGGAGAGAAAATCTACATTGTTAACTAATTATTATTAATATAAATGTAAACAGTGAACTAATCCAGATCTAGTCCCTAATAACTGCAGAGAAAAACCAAGATGTTTTTAAAACTGAACCTCAATTACTGAGCAATTAAATGATTTATAGTTACCTTCTGTGTTAATCTGTCCACCTCTCAGACCCATCCCATTATTCTTATATAATATTATTGATCTATCACTTTGGACTCCCTTTCCATGGCTCCAGCTGCTCTATCCACCCAGAGCATATCCCTTCCTTCTCTCCTCCCTATAGCTAGCAGACTTCCCACCCCATTCTCTATTCTGCTCAGTCATTGGGTGATCAGCATTTATTGATGAGACAGAGAATAAATAATAAGAACTGTTTACACATACGTGAGACAGGAGAATCTTGGACTAATCATTAAGATCCTGTGTATCTGGATTGAAACTAAATATGAGGGCAGAAAAAAGAACATTTGAATAACCCAAAGCTAAATTTTATACAGTGTAAAAACATGTCTACACTAAATGATGAAATAGAAAGCAGTCAAAATAAAGATGGATCAAAACTCTGTAAGGAACAAAACATGCCTGTGGTCTGAGGTCACCATCATCTAGGCTCCTGTGACTAAGCAGCCAGCTCAGCCAGGTACACAGGGAACAACAGAGTGAAACAACACTCGGGACACAGTCTGCCTGAGTTCCTTCTGCACATAGGAGCTAGGCAGCTGTACAGCTGTCTGGGTACATAACCTGCAAAGGAACATTTGACCTGCAGGGAGACCTGCGCTTAGAGGGAGTCCTGCTTTCAGAGACCTTTGCCACATCTCACCTATCAGATTCTATCAGATCTTCAAAGAAGAGTTAATCCCAATACTCTTCAAACTTTTCCACGAAATAGAAATGCAAGGCACACTACCCAACTCATTCTATGAAGCCACAATAATGTTTATACTTAAACCAAACAAAGACCAAACAAGGAAGGAGAACATCAGACCAATCTCCCTCATGAACATTGATGCAAAAATATTGAACAAAATCCTGGCCAATAGAATCCAAGAAGGAATCAAAAGTATAATTCACCACGATCAGGTAGGCTTCATCCAAGGGATGCAGGGATGGTTCAATATACGGAAAACTGTCAATGTAATCCACTACATAAACAAACTAAAGGAAAAAAAAAACATATGGTCATTTCCTTAGATGCTGAAAAGGCTTTTGACAAAATCCAACATCGCTTATGTAATCCACTACATAAACAAACTAAAGGAAAAAAAAAACATATGGTCATTTCCTTAGATGCTGAAAAGGCTTTTGACAAAATCCAACATCGCTTCATGATAAAAGTCTTGGACAGAATGGGAATCCAAGGCCCATACCTAAACATAGTGAAAACAATATACTGCAAACCAGTAGCCAACATCAAGTTAAATGGAGAGAAACTTGAAACAGTCCCACTAAAATCGGGGACCAGACAAGGCTGCTCACTCTCTCACTATCTATTCAATATAGTACTTGAAGTCCCAGCCAGAGCAATCAGGCAGCAAAAGGAGGTCAAAGGTATACAAATTGGAAAGGAAGACGTCAAAATATCACTATTTGCAGATGATATGATAGTATACTTAAGCAACCCCAAGGCTTCTACCAGAGAACTCCTAAATCTGATAAACAACTTCAGCAAAGTGGCTGGATATAAAATTAACTCAAGTAAATGAGTAGCCTTCCTCTACTCAAAGGATAAACAAGAGGAGAAAGAAATTAAGGAAATGACACCCTTCACAACAGGACCAAATAATATGTCACACTTAGGTGTGACCTTAATGAAGCAAGTGAAAGATCTATATGACAAGAACTTTAAGTCTCTGAATAAAGAAATTCAAGAAAGTCTCAGAAGGTGGAAAGATCTCCCATGCTCATGGATTGGCAGAATCAATATAGTAAAAATGGCCATCTTGCTGAAAGCAATCTACAGATTCAATGCAATCCCCATCAAAATCCCAAATCAATTCTTCATAGGTATAGAAAGAACAATTATCAAATTCATCTTGAATAACATAAAACCCAGGATAGCAAAGACTATTCTCCACAACAAAAGATCTTCTGGGGGAATCACCATCCCTGACCTCAAGCTCTACTACAGAGCAGTAGTGATAAAAATTGTTTGGTATTGGTATACAGGCAGGGAGATAAATGGAATAGAATTGAAGACCCAGAAATGAACCCACACACGTACTGTCACTTGATATTTGAGAAAGGAACTAAAAACACCCAGTGGAAAAAATATACCATTTTTAACAAATGGTTCTGGATCAACTGGAGATCTTCATGCAGAAAAATGCAAATTGACTCATTCTTATCTCCTTGTACAAAGCTCAAGTCCAAGTGGATCAAGGATCTACACATAAAACTAGACACACTGAAGTTTATAGAGGAGAAAGTGAGGACGAATCTTGAACATGTGAGCACAGGGGAAAAGTTACTGAACAGAACACCAATGGCTTATGCTCTAAGAACAAGAATCTACAAGTGGGACCTCATAAAACTGCAAAGCCTCTGTAAAGCAAAGTGCACAGTCAATAGGACAGCAACCAACAAATTGGGAAAAGATGTTACTAACCCTACATCTGATAGAGGGCTAATATCCAATGTATACAAAGAACTCAAGAAGTTAGTCTCCAGAGAGTCCAATAACCATATTAAAAATGGGGTACAGAGCTAAACATGGAATTCTCAACTGAGGAAGCTCAAATGGCTCTAAAACACCTAAAGAAATGTTCAGGATCCTTAGTTATCAGGGAAATGCAAATCAAAACAACACTGAGATTCCACCTTACAGCAGTCAGAATGGCTAAGATGAAAAACTCAGGGGCCAGCAGATGCTGAAGAGGATGTGGGAAAAAAGGAACACTTCTCCATTGTTGGTGGGATTGCAAGCTGCTAAAACCACTCTGAAAATCAGTTTGGCAATTCCTCAGAAAATTAGACATAGTACTACCAGTGGACCCAACTATACCACTCCTGGGCATATGATGCTCCTACATGTAATAAGGACACATGCTCCACTATGTTCATAGCTGCCTTATTTATAATAGCCAGACGCTGGGAAGAACCCAGATGTCCTTCAACAGAGGAATGGATACAGAAACTGTGGTCTATATACACAATGGAGTACTACTCAGCTATTAAAAACAATGAATTCATGAAATTCTTAGGCAAATGGATGGAACTACAAAGTGTCATGCTGAGTGAGATAACCCAATCACAAAAGAACACACATGGTATGTATTCGCTGATAAGTGGATGATAGCCCAAAGGCTCAAAATAAACAAGTTACAATTCACCAAGCTCAAGAAGAAGGAGGACTTAAGTGAGGGTGCTTTGGTTCCTCTGAGAAAGGGAGCAAAATACTCACAGGAGCAATAAAGGAGACAATGTGTGGAGCAGAGACTAAAGTAAAGGCCACCCAGAGACTGCCCTACCTGGGGATTCATCCTATAAACAGTCAACAAACCCTGACACTACTATGGATGACAAGAAGTGTACACCAAAAGGAGCATGCCGTGGTTGTCTCTGGAGGGGCCCTGCCAGAGCCTTACACATACAGAGGCAGATGCTAGCAACCAACCATTGGACCGGGCATGGGGTCCCCAATGGAGGAGCTGGAAGGTGGTCCAGAGGAACTGAAGGGGTTTATAGCCCCATGGGAAGAACAATGATTTCGGCCACCCAGATACCGCAGGACTCCCAGGGACTGAACCATCAACAAAGGGGCTCACATGGTTCTAGCCAAAAATGTGGCAGAAGAAGGCCTTGTTGGGCATCAGTGGAAGGAATGGTCCTTGGCCAGGTAAAGACCCAACAGAGGCCCCAACAAAGGGAAACCAAGGGGGGGGGGGCGGAGGAACTCACTGTAGTTATGTGACCTTCTTTGTCATCCCATTGCCTAGTTGCTAGATTAAATTTTTGATTCTAGAAAAAATGTATGTTTTCTTCATTTTCATAGTTCCCTTGTTTTCATGTAACTAGCTGTAAATGAAGTCTTCATACTAAGTGCTCTCTACCTTACTTTGCTCAAGCAATGGCCTTCTTTTAGATGAGTGAGTAAGCATAAGCTCTCTCCTACTTCAAAACTTCTGCTACTGTTGTTACTTTCTGGAATATCAGAAAGGAGAAACATCCTCTTGCTTATTAAGTCACCAATTCCTGGAGCTGGAGTAATGGGTAAGAGTGCTTGCTACTTTTGCAAAAGGCAAGGAATTGATTTCTAGCATCTAGATCAGCTAGGTCAGGGCCACCTGTCACTCTAACTCCAGGGAAAATAACTCCCTTTTGTGGTCCCCACAGGGATCTACACACATACATGTACACCCATGCACACCCACACACACAATCTTTAAAAAGATGAAAAGAAACCGATTCTTGCTCATTTTTCAGGATCTCTCACAAAGAATAATCCTGAGACTAGGTCAAGGTTTATTCACTATTTTATTTCAAAATGGTATCAGCAAAACATGTAAGTCCATATTTATATGAATGCTTGCTTTTTCCACTATTAAATGATGCTGGTATGAATATAAATGAAATAAATGAAAATGAAGAGCATATTTTTCTTCATTGAAAATTTTTAAAAAAATGACTTCTTTCTCTTTTTACTTTCAGAATTTTATTCTTCATTCTTTTCAACTTCATCTTTTTGAAAGTAAACTAGATAAGCTTTTTCCCTGTCTTACAACTCAGAAGTGTTTCCTCCAGAACGGGAGATGCATCTTTTTGAAATATACCCAGTGAAGATAATGTTCTATTTCTATGTTCACAGGTAGGATATAATTCTAACTTGACCTGGCACCTGATTCAAAAAGGAAAAGCCTAGCTTTAATCATAAAGATAGGAAAAAGTTAGCAATTTTTATGGGAATGAAAATATTATGCGCATATAATCATCTACCATATACTGATTTTTGCTTACCAAATAAACTTATTCCTCCTCTGTCTTCACTGAGAGGTTTTCTGAGCCATGAGGAATTTTGGCATTGTTGCTATAGTTGGGGTTGAATATAGGGTCTGTACATTCTAAGTACATGTTAAACCACATAGCAACCATAGTGCTGAGAATCATACCTAAGACATTACACATGATAATTAAATAGTGTAGTTATATTTTCTCAATGAATCTAAGCTCCAGATCTTCTATTTTAGTAAATGGTATATTTTCAGTTTCTACAGTGACCATTTCATAATATAACTTAAATAATTGTCCAATGAAAGAAAGAAAATGGAAAATATAGCACGTTTCAACTTTTGTATATACTCTAACAAGGATATTATTAGGACAAAATGAAACAAACTGTCCTATTTGAAAGCTTTTGCTTTCCCACAACTTTATGATATTATCAAAGACATGCTAATTAAATTAAATTCTCTAAATTAATTCTCTAAGCCAAATTTTCTTCACTTATAGAAAATAGATGAAAAGAATACTTGTATTAGAAGACTGTTTGTAGAGATACATTGATAGAAAAAATCATATCTGGCATTTAAAATAACTAATATGGATGTTACACATAGGGCTTAACAAATTGAGTCTGGTAAGAGTTCATTGCAATATTTAACAGATATAGATATCTTTGTCAAATTAGCATAGTCTGGAGTCATCTGAGAAGTAAGTCTCAGTTGAATGATAGCCCAGATCACATTGGTCAATGTGCATAGCTGTGTAGAAACAGCTTTTTAAAACAATTTGTTTCTAATTCTTTTTACTTTTTTATTTTTTGTAATTAATTAATTACAATATTATTATTTTAATTATGATATTATTCTTCAATTACAATATTCTTTGAAATTACAATATTATTTCTCCCTTTCCCTTTTCTTCTTCCAACTCTTCCCA